>NC_057813.1:748552846-748564374 GCF_018294505.1 Triticum aestivum | reverse complement strand
CCGAGTGGAAGGCTGGCTTACCACTCGGTAGGATTTTGATAAACTTAGGCGAGTCCTTGGACTGCAGCTAAGCCTCCGAGTGAGAGGATCGCTCTTCACTCGGTAGGATTTTCACAACTTAGGCGAGTGCTTGGACTGCAGCTAAGCCCCCGAGTGGAAGGCTGGCTTACCACTCGGTAGGATTTTGATAAACTTAGGCGAGTCCTTGGACTGCAGCTAAGCCTCCGAGTGAGAGGATCGCTCTTCACTCGGTAGGATTTTCACAACTTAGGCGAGTGCTTGGACTGCAGCTAAGCCCCCGAGTGAGAGGGTTGCTCTTCACTCGGTAGGATTTTTATAACTTAGGCGAGCACGAGGCCGCAGCTAAGCCTCCGAGTGGAAGGCTGGCTTACCACTCGGTAGGATTTTCACAACTTAGGCGAGTGCTTGGACTGCAGCTAAGCCCCCGAGTGAGAGGGTTGCTCTCCACTCGGTAGGATTTTTATAAACTTAGGCGAGTGCTTGCACTGCAGCTAAGCCTCCGAGTGGAAGGCTGGCTTACCACTCGGTAGGATTTTGACAAACTTAGGCGAGTCCTTGGACTGCAGCTAAGCCCCCGAGTGGAAGGCTGGCTTACCACTCGGTAGGATTTTGATAAACTTAGGCGAAACGGATTCGCAGCTAAGCCTCCAAGTGAGAGTCTGGCTCACCACTCGGTAGGATTTTTACAAACTTAGGCGAAACGGATTCGCGGCTAAGTCACCCACTGAGGGGGAGTTTTTATGTGGACAAAAATAAAAAGTGACAGAAATTATGGAGGAACTATGACACTATTATTTTGAGGTCCATGAGCTACAGAAGTACTTTATTGCAACTCATCCGAGTGATAAGGCTTAAGTGTAAAATGGGCGGAGTAGCTCCGCGTTCCAAGCTCGGGGCTCGTCGATATTATGCTCGACGTTGTAAAGACGGTACGCCCCGTTGTGGAGAACCTTGGTGACGATGAAGGGGCCTTCCCAAGAAGGAGCAAGCTTGTGCGGTTTGTGCTGATCCACTCGGAGAACCAAATCCCCTTCCTGGAAGGCTCGACCTCTCACATTTCGGGCGTGGAAACGGCGCAGATCTTGTTGGTAGATGGTCGACCGGATCAGAGCCATCTCCCTTTCTTCCTCTAAAAGGTCGACTGCGTCCTGCCGCGCTTGTTCAGCTTCTGCTTCGTTGTAGATTTCGACTCGGGGAGCATTATGCAGAAGATCACTTGGTAAGACCGCTTCGGCTCCGTAGACCAAGAAGAATGGAGTTCTTCTGGTCGACCGATTAGGTGTGGTCCGCAGTCCCCAGAGTACAGAGTGAAGTTCATCGACCCAAGCTCCAGCTGCGTGTTTGAGATCACGCATCAGTCGAGGCTTCAATCCCTTAAGAATCAGTCCATTAGCTCGTTCTGCTTGTCCATTCGACTGCGGATGGGCGACTGAAGCGTAGTCGACCCGTGTGCCCTGGGAGTCGCAGAAAGCTCTGAATTCCTCTGAGTCAAAGTTCAACCCATTATCCGTAATGATGCTGTGCGGGACTCCATATCTGAATATTAGTTCCCTGATGAAGCTAACAGCAGTACCGGAGTCAAGGCTCTTGATTGGTTTAGCCTCGATCCACTTGGTGAACTTGTCGACTGCCACCAGTACATGCGTGAAACCGCTTCGTCCTGTTCTCAAAGGACCGACCATGTCCAGCCCCCAAACTGCAAAAGGCCAGACGAGTGGGATGGTCTTCAAAGCTGACGCAGGCTTGTGCGACATATTCGAGTAGAACTGACATCCTTCGCACTTATCCACTATCTCCTTTGCCATCTCATTCGCCTTGGGCCAGTAAAATCCGGCTCGGTATGCTTTGGACACGATGGTCCGAGAGGACGCATGATGACCACAGGTCCCCGAGTGAATATCATTGAGGATGAGTCGACCTTCTTCTGGTGTTATGCACTTCTGACCGACTCCAGTCGCACTTTCTCTGTATAATTGCCCTTTGATTACGGTAAAGGCCTTAGATCGACGGACGATCTGTCGAGCCTCTTCCTCATCCTCCGGAAGCTCTTTCCTCAAGATATATGCGACATACGGAATCGTCCAGTCGGGAATGACCACCAAAACCTCCATGATCAAGTCGACCACTGCTGGGACTTCAACTTCAGTCGGATCTGTGGCGCTCTTGGGCTGCTGAGTTTCTTCGGTGAAAGGATCTTCTTTGACTGACGGAGTGTGTATATGCTCCAAGAACACACCACTCGGAATGGCTTCTCTCTTGGAACCTATCTTTGCTAGATCATCAGCTGCTTGATTTTTCAGTCGGGGTATATGATGGAGCTCCAACCCCTCGAACTTATTCTCTAGCTTCCTCACTGCACTGCAGTATCCAGTCATGGCTGGGCTTCTCACGTCCCACTCTTTCATCACCTGATTGACCACTAAATCCGAGTCGCCATAGACCATTAGGCGACGGACGCCGAGTGAAATGGCCATGCGCAACCCATATAGGAGGGCCTCATATTCTGCCTCATTGTTGGAGGAATCAAAGTGAATCTGGAGCACGTATCTGAGCTTATCTCCTCTGGGGGAAACCAGGACAACCCCAGCACCGGAACCATTCAACATCTTAGAGCCATCGAAAAACATGGTCCAATGCTCCGAGTGAACTTCAGTCGGCTGCTGTTGTTCAATCCACTCGGCGAGGAAATCTGCTATCACCTGGGACTTAATGGCTTTCTTTGCCTCAAACTTGATATCAAGGGGAAGAAGTTCAATCGCCCATTTGGCCACTCGACCAGTTGCATCTCTGTTGTGCAAAATCTCTGATAGTGGAGCGTCGCTGACGACTGTGATGGAATGGTCAGAGAAATAATGAGCAACCTTCTTTGTGGTCATGTATATTCCATACACAAGCTTCTGATAATGAGGATATCTCTGCTTGGATGGAGTCAAGACTTCAGACAAATAATACACTGGGCGCTGAACTTTGAGAGTTTTTCCTTCTTCTTCCCGCTCGACCGTTAGCACAGTACTGACGACTTGTCCTGTGGCTGCGATGTAGAGCAACAGAGGCTCTTTGCTGATTGGAGCAGCAAGCACCGGCTGGGTGGAGAGCAGAGCTTTTAGCTCGGCAAACGCTGCATCAGCTTCTGGAGTCCACTCGAACTTGCCAGCCTTCTTCATCAGTCGGTAAAGAGGCAGAGCCTTTTCACCGAGTCGTGAAATGAATCGACTTAATGCGGCCAAGCATCCAGTAAGCTTCTGGACATCGTGCACTCGTACAGGGCGTTTCATTCGGAGAATAGTGCCAATCTTCTCTGGGTTAGCATCGATTCCCCGTTCGGAAACGAGAAAACCGAGTAACTTGCCACCAGGAACTCCAAATGTGCACTTTGATGGATTGAGCTTGATATCATACCTTCTGAGGTTGGCAAATGTTTCAGCGAGGTCAGCGAGCAGGTCGGAACCTTTTCGTGACTTGACAACAATATCATCCATATAAGCTTCCACATTCCGACTGATTTGGGTGAGTAGACACTTCTGAATCATTCGCATAAATGTGGCTCCGGCGTTCTTGAGGCCGAATGGCATGGTGATATAGCAGAAGCACCCGAATGGAGTGATGAAAGCTGTTTTTACCTCATCGGGCCCGTACAGACGGATCTGGTGGTACCCGGAGTAAGCATCTAAAAAAGACAACCTCTCGCATCCCGCGGTCGAGTCAACAATTTGATCTATGCGAGGGAGAGGAAAGTGATCTTTCGGGCAGGCCCGGTTGATGTGCTTGAAATCAATGCACATTCGGAGCGACTTGTCCTTCTTAGGAACCATGACGACATTAGCGAGCCACTCGGAGTGGTATATCTCTCGGATAAATCCTGCCGCCAACAGTCGAGCCACTTCTTCACCGATGGCCTTTCTCTTCTGGACGGTGGACCGCCGAAGATGTTCTTTGACTGGTTTTGCAGACGAGTCGACTCTTAGGCGATGCTCAGCCAGTCCCCTGGGAACACCTGGCATGTCAGCGGGCTTCCATGCAAAAATGTCCCAGTTCTCACGGAGGAACTGGATGAGCGCTTCTTCCTATTTTGGGTCGAGTGTTGTGGAGATGCGGGTCGGAGCTGCTTCGGGGTCGGTCGGGTGAATGTGAACAGGCTTCGTCTCGCCGGACGACTGGAATGCAGATTCTGTGGCGGGCTTCTTGGATCGCAGCAAGTCACTCGGATCTGCGTTTTGCTTGTATTCTTCGAACTCGACCGCTGTCACTTGGGAATCGGCAATCTTGGAGCCCTTCTGAAAGCACTCTTCTGCCTTTTTCCTATCACCGGTGACAGTGATCACACCTTTGGGACCGGGCATCTTCAATTTGAGGTACACGTAACATGGTCGGGCCATGAACCGTGCATAGGCTGGTCTCCCCAAAATGGCATGATATGCACTTTGAAAATCCACGACCTCAAACGTCAACTTTTCTTTGCGAAAATGCTTTGAATCGCCAAACACTACGTCCAAAGCTATCTGGCCGAGTGACTCGGCCTTCTTCCCTGGTATAACTCCATGGAAGCTCATGTTACTAGTGCTCAGTCGGGACATCGGAATGCCCATACCTTTCAATGTGTCTGCATATAATAAGTTCAGCCCACTTCCACCATCCATCAGCACCTTTGTCAGTCGAGTGCCTTCGACAACTGGATCGACCACCAAAGCTTGCCTCCCAGGGGTGGCAATATGAGTCGGGTGATCAGATTGGTCGAATGTGATGGGTGTTTGGGACCATTTCAGATAATTTGCCTTTGCTGGGGCAACCATGTTCACCTCTCGGTTAATCACTTTTAGTCGACTTCTGCTTTCCACATCCGCAAAGATCATCAGAGTGGAGTTGATATGCGGATATCCTCCCTCACTGTCCTCTTTGTCTTCGGCCTTGTCCGATTCCTTCTCCTTGTCCTTAGACTGTTTTCCCTGAAACTGCTGGATCAGGAGTCGACATTGGCGAGTGGTGTGCTTTGGGTAAATGATATTCCCCTCTTCATCTTTCTTCGTGTGAATGTGACACGGCATATCCATCACGTCGTTCCCTTCTTTATCCTTTACCTTCTTGGGGTTCCAGGATCCTTTTGGTTTCCCCTTAAACTTTCCTTGAGTCACGGCCAGAGCCTCTCCAGGAGCTGCCGGTTCAGCCTTCCGCTTCTATTTCCGACTGGTGTTTCCTTTTTCTGACTGACTCGGCTTGTGCTTGCCGCTTCGGAGTCGGTCTTCTTCTTCGCCGTTGGCGTACTTGGTAGCAATCTCCATCATCCGACTCAAGGTCATGTCACCGGTTCAACCAAATTTCAAACTCAGTTCTCTGTTCTTGACGCCGTCTTTGAAGGCGCATACTGCCTGATGATCAGAGACATTTTCCACAGTGTGGTGCAAAGTGATCCACCTCTGAATATACTCTCTGAGAGTCTCATTGGTTTTCTGCACGCAGACTTGCAACTCTGTCAATCCCGCTGGTCGCTTGCAAGTCCCTTCGAACGTTCTGACGAACACTCGGGACAGATCTTCCCAAGTGTAAATGCTGCTAGGAGGTAATTGAGTCAACCATGCCCTGGCAGAACCTTCCAACATGAGGGGCAAATGCTTCATGGCCACCTCGTCGTTCCCACCACCGATCTGAACTGCCACTCGGTAGTCTTCAAGCCAAGTTTCAGGCTTAGACTCACGAGTGAACTTGCTGACTCCTGTTGCCAACCTGAAATTGGGGGGGATAACAGCGGCTCTGATAGCTCTGCTGAAACATTCAGGACCAGAAACATGTACTCGACTGCTCGTGGGTACATCTCTGTCGAGTGCGCCTCGATGGGCTCTGTTCCGGTCGACCAACCCTTGCACGATAATGGATCGCGCGTCGAAGCCTGGCTCTCTGGGGTCAACTGGAACCCTACGCCCTGTACTGTACTGACGCCTATCATCTGGCTGCCGAGGAGCGTAAGACCCACCCCTCGGAGGGGAATAGGGCACTCGACGCCTATCATCTCGGTCGAGTCTGTCGCCATATTGATCTCGCCGATTCTCACGCCCTTCGCGCCGCGGAGGCGATCTGGGGCTGTGAGCCGACTGAACCGTATTCACAGTGACAGATCGACTGTGAATTCTGTTGCGCGACTGAGACACGGCTGAATTCTGATCTCCTGCTGCCCGGAGCAGATCCCTGATCTGCAGCAAACCTCTGCCAGCTTCTGACTGCGAAGGCTGAATGGACTCTGCTATACGGGTCGCAGCTGCTAAATTCTGAATTGGGGTTCGATATACCTGAGTCGGCGGGAAGAGTTGACGTCGACTGGTGTCGGGAACTCGTTGCCGCGCGCGCTCGTCGAGTGCTCGCTGAAGGTTCTCCAGTCGAGTGCGCTCGGCCAAATTGGCCAGTCGCGCCTCCTCCAAGGCACGAGCCTCGGGGGTTTCTCCTGCGATGGGAATACGCAGGGGATCCTCGTTCCTGCGGCGAAGCTCTTCTCTTTGCAGAGAGTCGAGTGGCTCGGGCTGATACTCTTCGTAGCCTCGTGCAGGGTCGCCGCCGTCACCTGCTCCACCACCACGAGCGAAGCCAGGAGGGCTGTGGGGCCCGTCGACCATCAAGATTTCCGCCGCTGGATCACTGCTTCCGCACTCGGATGCAGTCTCTCCGGAGCCAGTCGACTGATCGAACAAGCCGTAGAGAGATTCGTTGGGCTCGATTGCCGCAACTTGTGTAGTGGCCGACTGGCGAGCCACCGCGTGACTCACCCATCGCTGAAGCCTCGACCGGCCTGAGCGCTTGCGCTGGCGGGAGACCGGGAGGGTGGACGATGGAGGAGCCGACCGATACTGGGTCGACGGTTGCCGCAGCAGAACACCGCGGACACATGCGCGAAAATGCGTCGCACCGCGGACGGGGAGCGCATCTACGTCGAGTGGAGCCTCCTGGAGCCATGCGGAGTCGTCGGCGATGAAGGTGAGAGTGCCAAGACGGATCTCTTGACCCTCGACCAAAACTCCAGCAGACACCATGATGAAAGTACTCGAAAGAATCGCAACTTCTCCACAAAATCGCTAAAACACCTGCCCCAAGGTGGGCGCCAACTGTCGTGGTTCTAAGCCTGACAGTAGAGTGGGGGGTAGGTATGGAGAGGCAAGGTCCTAGCTATGGAGAGGTTGTAAGCACAAAGGATGTACGAGTTCAGGCCCTTCTCGGAAGAAGTAACAGCCCTACGTCTCGGAGCCCGGAGGCGGTCGAGTGGATTATGAATGTCTGGATTACAAAGTGCCGAACCCTTCTGCCTGTGGAGGGGGGTGGCTTATATAGAGTGCGCCAGGACCCCAGCCAGCCCACGTAGGAGAGGATTTAAGGTGAGTTAAGTCTGGGGCGTTACTGGTAACGCCCCACATAAAGGCCTTTATTATCATAAAGTCTACTTGATTACAGGCCGTTGCAGTGCAGAGTGCCTCTTGACCTCCTGGTGGTCGAGTGAGTCTTCGTGGTCGAGTCCTTCAGGCCAGTCGAGTGAATCCTCGTTGGTCGACTGGAAGGCGACCTCTTCTAAGGATGTCCTAGGGTAAGTTACTTGGAACAGGTCCATGACCCTACCCTAGGTACATAACCCCATCATCTGGTGCATCTTGATGTTCAGTAGCATCACCGTATTCAGGGGGCACATAGTTTTCATCGTACTCTTCTTCCTCGCCGTCTTCCATCATAACCCCTATTTCTCCGTGCCTCGTCCAAACATTATAGTGTGGCATGAAACCCTTGTAAAGCAGGTGGGTGTGAAGGATTTTCCGGTCAGAGTAAGACTTCGTATTCCCACATATAGGGCATGGACAACACATAAAACCATTCTGCTTGTTTGCCTCAGCCACTTCGAGAAAATCATGCACGCCCTTAATGTACTCGGAGGTGTGTCTGTCACCGTACATCCATTGCCGGTTCATCTACGTGCATTATATATAATTAAGTGTGTCAAAAATCATTACAGAACATCATGAATAGATAATTAAGTAACCAAATTAATAGAAGTTCATCATCACATAAAAACCAAAGTACATACATAGTTCTCATCTAACAACATAAAGCTCTGCAGAGCATCTAAATTAATTAAACCATACATTGAAACTATGTAAAACATTTCAATGCGAAAACAAATACGATCATAATCGCAACCAAGGTAACAACTGATCCAACGGCATAATGATACCAAGCCTCGGTATGAATGGAATATTCTCTAATCTTTCTCATCTTCAAGCGCATTGCATCCATCTTGATCTTGTGATCATCGACGACATCCGCAACATGCAACTCCAATATCATCTTCTCCTCCTCAAGTTTTTTCATTTTTTCCTTCAAGAAATTGTTTTCTTCTTCAACTAAATTTAACCTCTCGACAATAGGGTCGGTTGGAATTTCCGGTTCAACAACCTCCTAGATAAATAAAATCTATGTCATGTTGGTCGGCATAATTTTCATAAACAATAAATGAACCAATAGTTATGAAAATAAAATATATACCACATCCGAATCATAGACAGGACGAGCGCCAACGGGGGCGGATACCAAAACCATTGCACTATATAAGATGCAATAATAAAAGTAAGAAAATAATACAAGTATCTATCTAAACAAACAAGTAATAATATTTTTCCTTTCAGAAAGAAGATAAGAACAAGAGGCTCACCACGGTGGTGCCGGCGATGAGATCGACGCGGGTGATCGACGGCGATGAAGACGGGGACGAGGCGTGACGGACCGCTAAACCTAGATAAATATTGAGGAAAATGGAGCTTGGCGGTCGAGCTTGTAGAGGAGAAACCTTAAGTAGTGTGGCTCGGGCATTCCATCGAACACCTTGTGTGCATAGGAGGTGAGCTAGAGCACCACCAAGCCCTCTCCCCCTCGGCCAGAAAAAACAGAGCAGTGTGCTTTGCTCTTGTGCGAGGGGCTATATATAGGGAGCACCATTAGCCCTGGTTGGTGGCATGAGCCGGGACTAAAGGGAAGCCTTTGGTCCCGGTTCATGCCACCAACCGGGACCAATAGTGGTGGGCCAGGAGCCAGGACCATTGGTCCCGGTTCTTCCCACCAACCGGGACCAAAAGGTCCGGACGAACCGAGACCAATGGCCCACGTGCCCCAGCCGCCCCCCTGGGCTCACGAACCGGGGCAAATAGCTCCATTGGTCCCGGTTCTGGATTGAACTGGGACTAATGGGCTAAACTGGCCTGGACGAAAGCCCTGTTTTCTACTAGTGGAGGTAGTCCCTTCTCAGTTTTTGTCCCCTAGTAGAGGAAGCTAGGGTTTGAGTCCTCTTCGTTAATCACCGCTGTAAAGTGGAGATCTGCTGTCCTCTGGCGGCTGCGCCGACCGAGAGTTTCTTCGTTATCGAATACCAGGTGTACAGTCTCCTCGTCGCAGGCGGACCAGTCGTCATGAAAGTCTTGAGTTGGAATTGTCGCGGGCTTGGGAACACCGTGGCAGTTCGAGCTCTACTGGATGTCCAACGAGCATGCAATCCTGAGGTGATGTTTTTGTCAGAGACACATCTTGAAAGTTATCCATCGGAGTGTTTGAGGAAGAGATTGCAGATGGACCAAAAGTTTGTGTGCCCTGGAGATGGCAGAAAGGGAGGACTGATCTTGTTTTGGAAAAAGGAAATCAAAGTGCAGCGTCTGAACCTAGACCCGATGTATATAGACGTAACAGTGGAAGACTCAAATAGCTTGGTGTGGAGACTTACGGGCATGTATGGTGATTTTAGATGGGAAAACAAGTACAAAACCTGGGATCGCATGCGCCATCTCCATCATGCTCATAATCTTCCCTGGTTGCTGATTGGGGACTTAAACGAAATTCAGTTTCTACACGAAAAAGAGGGTGGGAATCCACACCCACAACAGTATATGCATGCATTTCAAAATGCTATTGATGATTGTGAGCAAAGGGATATGGGTTTTTTGGGTGATAAATTCACATGGCATCGAGGACGGATCCAAGAACGACTAGACAGGGGTTTGGTGAATGAAGCATTGGCAAATCTTTTTCCCATGGCAGCTTTGGAAAACTTACAGTACAACCACTCGGATCATAGACCATTGTTGGTCAACACTGAACACTATACTGTGCCCGTTCATGGCGATGCAAGACCATTGAGATTTGAGTCGAGGTGGTTGCGAGAAGCAAAGTTCAATGATACTGTAATGGACGCTTGGCAGAAAGTAGGGTCGGACCCTACAGCCAATTCGGTTTATGAGAAGTTAAATCGCATGCATGCGATGTTCCATGACTGGGACCAGAGGGTTTTGAAGAAACCTAAACAACGCCTTCATATAGTGCAGGGTGATCTTGAGAGGGTGATGAGAGGCCCAATCACTAGTAGAAAAAGGGCCTATTGTCCCGGTTGGTAAGGGCCTTTAGTCCCGGTTGGTGAACCGGGACTAAAGGGTCGGTACTAATGCCTCCCCCCTTTAGTCCCGGTTCAATCCAGAACCGGGACTAAAGGCCGCGGCCACGTGGAGCTCCACCTTTAGTCCCGGTTGGTAACACAAACCGGGACTAATGGAAATTTTATGTTTTTTTGAAATTTTTTTGAATAATTTTTTATTTTCAAATTTCTGAATTATTTTAACCCCTAATCTCTAATCAGCACCCCTCATCACTGTTCAATTTATCCTCTTCTCTAATCACCCTCATCATTCCAAATCACCTAACTTCCCGAACGGTCAACCATCCTCCCACTCCCCCAGCCTGAGCACGCTTAACTTCCGGGTTCTATTCTCCCTCGTTTCCAAGTCTGCACTTGTTGTTTTCCTGACAATAGTAAGATGTCAATCCTATTAACCCTCAGGAATTTTGCTTGAGCATGAACTGACACATTTCACTGTTTGAGTTTCAAACTATTGTTTTCAAAAACAATAATTATTTAGAAAACAATAGTTATTTTGAATAATTAGTTTGACCATGGTTTGACCATAGTTTGACCACAGTTTGACCATAATTTGACCAGATTTGACCAAAATTCAAAATAACTGAACAAATTATTTAGTAACACTAATATTCTAGAATAATTAGTTTGACCATGGTTTGACCATAGTTTGACCATTGTTTGACCATAGTTTGACCACAGTTTGACCAGATTTGACCAAAATTCAAAATAGCTGAACAAATTATTTAGTAACACTAATATCCTAGAATAATTAGTTTGACCATGGTTTGACCACAGTTTGAATTTTTTTCGATTTTTTCCACTCTAGATATTAAAAGCCCCGTAACTTTTTTCTGTTAGGTTTTTGAGGATTTTGAAAATGTTTAACGGGGTTCCCCCGGTTAAATTTGGATGTAACTTTTCGAGTAGATGATTTTTCATATAAAAAACTTTTTCATCCGAGTTAGTATGCAAAAGTTATGCCCATATTTACAAATTCCAAAGAGATTTTGCAAATAAAGTCGAAATTCACATTTGCAAATTTTCCCAACAACTAGACTACTTATCACATGGGAAACTTATTTTATTT
>NC_057813.1:748441640-748552332 GCF_018294505.1 Triticum aestivum | reverse complement strand
GAGTTTGAAAATGGGACCTTTAGTACCGGTTCGTGGCACGAACCGGGACTAAAGGTCTCAACCCCATTAGTCCCGGTTCGTGCCTCAAACCGGGACTAAAGGTCTAACCTTCCGTCCCGGTTTGAGGCATGAACCGGGACTAATGGGCATCGCACCCTTTAGTCCCGGTTTGAGGCACAAACCGGGACTAAAGGGCACAGGTCAACCAGGACTAATGCCTTAGCCGCACGAACCGGGATAAATGCTCACATTAGTCCCGGTTCGTGATTGAACTGGGACTAATGTGAAATTTGGCCCGAAACCATAGCCCTGTTTTCTACTAGTGAATTAATGATGACAGTGAAGAAGCGCGCAAAGAGCTTTCAGAGCTGATTGAGTACCTACTAGAACTTGAAGAAATTCATATGATGCAAATGTCACGTATTTCGTGGCTGAAAAATGGTGATAGAAATACAGGCTTCTTTCAAGCCTATGCTTCGGCAAGGAGAAAAATAAATTTTACCAAAAAGTTGAAAGACTCGGATGGAAATTGGATGGAAGGTACAACAGAACTAAACCCACTTATTTAGAGTTACTTCTCCAACCTTTTTACGTCGGAGGTACAGTACACCGATCCATCTATTCTTTCTAAGGTCAGTTCCAAAGTTACAGCTCAGATGAACAACATGTTATTAGCTCCTTATACTCCGGATGATGTTCGTAAAGCTGTTTTTAGCATCGGTGATCTTAAGGCACCAGGGCCTGATGGCCTCCATGCAGTCTTTTTCAAAAAATACTGGCATATATTAGGGGAGGAGATAACCCAAGAAGTTCTTATTGCAATTAATTCAAGGCAGATCCCAGCTGAACGGAATGATACAACGATTGTTTTGATTCCTAAAGTTGACTCTCCAGAGATGGTAACTCAGTTCAGACCCATTAGCCTTTGCAAGTTTTGTACAAGATGATATCAAAGATGCTTGCTGCTAGGTTGAAAACAAGTCTTCCTGATATTATTTCTCCAACCCAAAGTGCCTTTGTTCCCGGGAGGCTCATTACCGATAACATTCTCATCGCTTATGAATGTATTCATAAAATAAAAAATAAAAGAGTGGGCCAATCAGGTCTATGTGCAGTCAAGTTGGATATGCATAAATCATATGATCCAGTAGAATGGGTGTTTCTGAGGAATATGATGTTGAAGTTGGGATTTCATGAAAGTTTTGTGGAAATGATGATGGCTTGTGTTGGATCCGTAAGATACAAAGTAAGGTACAATTCACAAGAAACTGAGATATTCATACCTACTAGAGGAATTAGGCAGGGAGACCCCCTTTCTCCCTATCTATTTCTCCTTTGTGCAGAAGGTCTTTCTAGTCTATTGCAGTATGAAGAAGAAGCTGGTGGCATTGAGGGAATTAAAGTGTGCAGGAATGCACGGTCAGTCTCACACCTTTTATTTGCTGACGATTCTTTGATTCTCATGAGAGTGGTGTTTTAAATGCAGTTTCCTTACAGCAAGTCCTAGATACCTATTGCCAAAATTCTGGACAATTGGTAAGTTTGGCAAAGTCTAGTGTTTTTTCAGTCCTAATACCGCTGCAGTTTCAAGATCTGAAGTTTGCCAACAATTATATATTGATACTGAGGCATTATCTGATAAGTACCTAGGCCTTCCGGCTATGGTAGGAGCTGATCGTAGTGACTGTTTCAAGCCCTTCATTGAAAGGATTAACCAAAGAATCCAAGGATGGATGGAAAAACAATTTTCAGTTGGAGGTAAAGAAATTCTTCTTAAAGTTGTGGCACAAGCTATTCCTGTTTTTGCTATGTCTGTCTTTTGTCTACCAAAAGGTATTTGCAAGGAAATCACAAATATTATTGCTATTTTCTGGTGGGGAGATGATGAGGAAAATAAGAAAATGCATTGGTATTCTTGGTGGAAATTATGTTACCCAAAGAGTGAAGGTGGTATTGGCTTCAGAGATCTATACTCGTTTAATTTGGCAATGCTAGCTAAGCAATGTTGGAGACTTATTACTTCACCTGAGTCACTTTGTGCATGAGTTCTTAAGGCAAAATACTTTCCAAATGGAGGCCTCTTACAAGCATCTCTAAAAAATGGGGCTTCGTTCACTTGGCAAGGCATTATGAAAGGTCTTGAAGTGTTCAAAAAAGGCTATATTTAGAGAGTGGGCAATGGGAATGAAATCAACATATGGTCGGATCCATGGATTCCTTCTAATCCCAACAGAATGATCATCACGCCCAGAGGTCAAATAGTCGTATCGGTGGTGAGTGACTTGATTGATCCTCACACAGGACTTTGGGACGAGCAACTCATTAATATGATTTTTAATCCCGTCGATGCTCGAAGGATTATGCAAATCCCCTTAAGTCTTCATGCATTAGACGATTTCATCGCATGGCACCCCGATAAAAAAGGGATGTTCTGCGTTCGAACAGCTTATAGAATCCAATGGTTACATAAATTTGGGGCGCATGCAAATGATATCAGTCGACCGGGAGGTTCTGCTACTCCAGCGGTATGGAGTACATTATGGAAGCTGCAAATTCCATGTAAAGTTTCAATATTTTGCTGGCGTTTACTACACAGAATTCTGCCCCTAAAAGGTATACTCGCTAATAGACACGTTGGGGCAATTGGAGGGTGCCCAATTTGCCACAAGAGCTCTGAAGATATTCGCCATCTATTCTTCACGTGTATTCACTCAAGAGGTATGTGGAGCCGACTTGGATTGACAGATTTCATCAACACCGCAACAAATGTTGATAGATCTGGGTCGGTTATTATGGAGTGTATCTTGTCTATTGATCAAACGCCACTACCTCTAATGCCGACATTGGAGATTAAACAGGTCGTAGTGGTGGGATGTTGGTACCTCTGGTGGACACGCCGCCTTATAACACATAATGAGAGTTGCCCACCGATGGTAGGATGGCCTTTGTCGGTCTTGGCAATTACAAGCAACTATATCAACGAGCCATGGCGAAGATACTTGTGACAGAAGAGGAAAGATGGTTGAAGCTGGACCCAAAGTTCATCAAACTTAACGTGGACGCGGCCTTTTTTGCGGAGCAAGGAGTTGGAGCTACGGCGGCAATTATTAGAGATGAACAAGGTATTTTCCTTGCAGCTCAATGTAAGTTTATCCTATATGCAGCGGGCGCAATGACATGAGAGGCAATGGCGATGAGAGACGGACTGAACTTGGCAAATAGCCTAGGGTTCCAGCGAATTGAAGCGGAATCCGACTCTAACGGTGATCAACTGCTGCTCCGGTCAGAGTACTTGGTGGGACGCGGCGACAGCGATATTCGCGGAATGTGCAGACATCTCTACCTTGATTGGGAAGGTCAACTTTAAGCATTGTTTTCGATCAGCAAATCAAGCGACGCATGTGCTAGCTAATTTTAGTTATTCTAATAAACTTTCTTCTAGTTGAACCGGCGAGCCTCCAGATTGTCTGGTGAGCAAGCTCGTAGACGATGTATCTTTATGCATTAATCAACAAAGCTAGCCATGATGGCCTTCCCTCAAAAAAAAAACAATCAGTTATCTAGTATACAAAAACTAAAGCAGGTTGCGTGAGGAAGATCCACTATCTCCTTATTTGTTCCTCCTGAGAACTGACGGCTTGTCATAAACCGGACTTTCAGCGCACAACGCCATTGGCGCAAGGTATCCTGCTCGTGCGAACTGTGCCACCTGTGTAAAAGCGAAATGTTTTCGTGCCTTGTACATATTGTATTTTGTGCCCCCTTATAGTATACAATTGTCCAAGATGCGTCCTACAGGGCTACCACAACTCCACCCCGGTAGCTACACATAAGTCATTGGATGGCTGCTTTGACACCGAACAAAGTGTTCCGGCCAGCCAGTTTGGTGTGCATACCTCAAAAGTGCGGGCCAGTGCATGCACGTCTAGTCCCGCACTACCACATATGTCATACTACTTAAGATTCAAACACCTCCTATGCAACGCCAGGATTTTGTGCGTGACAACTGGAAGCGTATTGGATAATTTTCTGTCCGTAGTGCTTACCAACTGCCATGGTTGAGCAATAACCGTGTCTCGACAATACTGTATGATGTTATAATTGCATGATGTATTGCTCTTCGTGCATAGGCACGTATATATGATATACAAAGGTGGGTCACGGACTTCAACTATACAAGAAATTAGGAGGCGGGCCAAATACGCAATATGCACATAACACATATACTCAATAAATACAAACCATCGACGTCGCACTCTCCCGTAGGAGCTCTCGAATAGTCGCGGGATCGCCAATCCCACAACACTTCCAACATTAAGTCCTTATTTATCTTGGCGGCCTTTCCCATAAGAAGCCTCCTCATTTATCGGACCGCTCTTGTCCATACCATCATCCTCTCCCCGCCTTCTTCTTTTAACAATCAACGCTTTAGACTGGTCACAATGGGTAGTAGCATAGATTAGTAACATGCACATGTTACTAGTCTATGTTATTACCTCTATAATAGGGAGTAACATGTGTGTGGTAACATGCAACACTTCATTTATTAGGCTATAGACTCATTTTGCCTTGATATGTGTGATGTTACTCATACTACTAGTAACTAGCTATGTTACCACTTTCCTCTATTTCTTCATTTATTGCTTGCTACATCATTTATTTTATCTAGATATGTGTGATGTTACTATCTATGTTACTCCCACTGTGGGTAGTCTTACCCTATGGTAGAATAAGCCCCCTCGGTCTCCACAGCTACAACAGTGCCTCCATTCTTAAGGCTGGTTGTAATGGGAGTATCATAGCTAGTATCATGCATGCCAACTAGGCAACTTTGATGAGGTGGCATAGAATTAAATGAAGTAAGAGAGGGTTGAGTATCATATTATGATACCGTATCATAATAAATGCTACACTAGTATGTGTCATGCATGGCAATAAATAAAGTCATCTATGATACTACCATATGATACTATGCATTAGGGAGGTAGTATCATACACTAGTAACATATGCATGATACTAACTTATGATACTGCCCATTACAACCAGCCTAAGAAGTAGATCTGTTCCGGTCACCTTACCAGCCTCGAATTGCACAAGCTATCCATTGACATTGACTGCACCATCCTCGGCTACGAACCATTTGCATGCACCTTTGTTCTTATTTGATTATTCCTCGACTTTGGAGCTATGATAAGTATCAGTGTTGACATGTTACTGAAGCATCCGAGACACTCCACCCCCTATCCTTCCAATACCTCCTCTCTCCCTCTAACTCCTCTCCATCTATCTCCTCTACCTAGACCTCTTCTTCTTCCTCCTATATCACCCCTGCCTCGACGCTTAGGTAATCTGAACTAGGGTTCTCGTTCCATTGATTGGCCGACCTGGCGTCCTTCATAACGTAATATCTTGTCACCGTGGCGGGCAGCTCGTCAAACATTCTAAGGCGTTTCTAAGCAACATCTTTGCGATTCCTTCGTCGTAGCAGTTGTGACGGAATGCCGGAAGGGCCTTCGCATCCCAGCAATCTGGGATCTTGCTTTCTACAAGCAAAAAACGAGCCCAGAATTGTCGGACATTTTCGTTTCTCTTTTGCACAATGAAGGCGTTAGGTCCCGGATGTCGGTCGACCCTGAGTTATCAGGACGGTACTCGACGTGGGGGCTGGGTGGAAGAGAAAATTTTATTCCGATCTGACATTGGTTCCATAGTAAGATTCTCCCTTCATTGATCTAACGTCTGCCTCGGTACTGCTGGCGCGGCCTGGCTGCCATAGTGCATCATCGAATCCGAAGTGCAGGCCAGGCCCGACGACGTGTCATTTCCACCCCATGGTTGTTCCCAGCCAGATCATGAGGGGAAGATGTAGCACCACTAAAAGTTTTCAAAAAACAAATAAAAGATTAGCTCCTTGCCCAAACTCCCGTCTTGAATAGCCCAGTTTCCTAACCTTGGGCTACCATGGTCAACCCCTTCACTTTCGTACTCCTCCTAGACATTCCTAGGGATGAGCCATGCAGCAGCTTCATTGGGCACGATCTGGATAGGACTACCGAGCCCCCTTGATGGATCACGGGATGATCGGCAGGAATACGTGGACTCGAGCGAGAACCGCAGGATTTGGTAACCCTAGCGAAAGCCCAAGGGATCTTTTTTTTTTTGAAAGGAAAGCCCAAGGGATCTGCAACAGCTCAGTCTCAGTCGATCGTTCTCACACCCAAACTCGCTACTTTTCTTTTCTTTAGAAGCCCAGCCTAGCTTGTGGGCCGAGGACGAGGTTGGCCCAGCGAGCGTTTAGGAGCTGGTGGGCCAGGAACGAGCACACCGCTCAGTTCACCATCGGTTATTTAGTACCACATCGCGAGCTTGGGAGCCAATTTCGCTGCTTAAATGCGGTGGTACTGACCCGGTTTTCACCAACGATGCGGTCACGAGTCAGTTAGCGCTGACCTAACGGGTCTGTGGAGGTAAAAGACCGACGTATAGCCATCGGGTTCGCTTGATGCTATATGATCGTGAGATCCTTGTAGACGTACGTGGTCGGTCTTTTTGTTTCTTCGTTCGCTTTCCCATTGAGCAGTCTTTTATCTCTCGCTCGTCCATACGATTGTTCTTTTTTGGTCCGTGTAGACGTATATGGTTGCTCTTTTTCCATCTTTTTCACATCCATCTTAGATTATTTGAGTTTTTTGGTCATTTTTTTTGGGACGCTCGACGCTATACCATCGTGAGATCCGTATAGACGTATACGATCATTATTTTTGTATTTTTACATCCGTCTCGGATAATTTGGATCTTTTTCACCCATCTTCCATCTCAGATAATTTGATTTTTTTTATTTCATCCATTCCAGATTGTTTAAAAATTTCTCTCGCTTCCCAATTGAGTGGTCTTTTATTCCATCCATCTTAGATACTTTTGATTTGTTTTCTTTATTTCATCCATCTTTGATTGTTTCAATTCTGTTTTTCTCTCTCTCTTGCTTCCACGTTGTGCAGATCCTTTTCATTCATATCAGATTACTTTATAATTTGTATTTCATTTATCCAGATTATTTCAATTTTTTATTTTTTCTCTCACTTCTCAATTCCCAAATCCTTTTGATCCATGGTATTCATTTATTTCATCCATCTATAATGATTTCAATTTTCCTTTTTTTCTCTCGCAACCCAATTGTGCAGATCCAACGGTGGGACAACCTAAGATGATTTTTTTATTTCATCCATCCTAGACAATTTCAAAAAAAAAATTCTCTGACTTTCCAATTGCGCATATCAAGCGATCTGGCAGAACAAGTATCTCGGTTCCCAATTGCGCAGTCCCAACGGTGCCTTCTGTTTTTTTCATACATCTCCATGATTTTTTATATTTATATTTCATCCATCCCTGATGATTTAAAAAAAATTCTTTTTTTCCTCTCTGTTCGCAGTTGAGCATATCCAACAGTGTGACAATCTCAGATGATTTCAGTTTTTCTTTGTTATTTCATCCATTGACCGGGAGGAGAAATGCGGGCACTGGAACTCGATTCAAAGGATTGGGAGGTTGCTGGAGAGGTGGGCGAGCTTGGTTTGCGCTTAACTCGGGGTGGCTCTAGCCGAGGGAATTGTCGAGAGAAGATATGCACAAGCTCAACCACTCGCGATCAGTTCCGCGTGAGTGCAGCCAGGGGCCTGGAGCCCAGGGAAGGCAGGGATAAGGTCATACAACAGAGAGCGGAGGATAGGGCTGGCGTGCTGCCAAGAGCAGAAGAGCGGGAGGGGGGAGGAAGGATCCCAACCCTTTGTATCTGAGGAAGGTGGTGACCACTATGGGAGCTCTGCCAGTATCTTCTTGCCTTGGTGCACCTCTAGGACATCTTCAGGGCATCACCAAGTCCAGCACCACAAGGCAACCATGACATGAAAGATTTGCCCATTGGAAACTGATGCACACAAGGTGTTCGACAGTGATTCTGATCCCTTCTTTTACTCTATTTGGTATGGAAGTTGGGCCATGGGAAGTGGATAGGCATCAATGATAGGTCTGGTGTGGTACGTGTGTACCTGGAGCTCCACTGCTCCTGACCTTATCTTCTCGCCTCGTTTCACCTCTAGGACACCATCAAGTCGACACCTGGTCCAGCATCACAAGGCAACCATGGCATGAAAGATTTGCCCATTGGCAACTGATGCACGCAAGGTGTTTTACAGTGATTTTGATCCCTTCTACTCTAGTATTTGCAATGGAAGTTGGGCCATGGAAAGTGGCACCAAAATTTAAGGACAAAAGTAGGAAGTTGGCTATGTAACTTTTGGTAGGTTCCATAAATTACACCAGGTGTTTGTACTGTCCACGAAGAGTTATAATATGTAACATGACATGATATTGTGAGGGGTGTGGTAAAAAACTAAGGTCAGTCAAGCGGACAAGTTTTAACCCAAATAGATAAGGATAGATACCACTTGCTTCACAAATGTGCAAATTTGAGAGCACTTATGATATCACATTTTTGCAAGCAGAAGGAGCAGGCTTCTGGTGGTACTCGTTGCGGTGGCGTCATCACCCACATCGCTCATAGCTTGAGCGTTGATTTATCTTGTTTTCGGATTTTTGGTGGTGACCCCATTGGGATTAGTAAAACTATTATGATTAGCACCTCGTTCGTAAGTCCTGGCCCACGTTATCCTAGGGATCATTCGTATGGTTGCCCTCTAGTAATGGGAGCGAAGTAATTGGTGTACCTTCCTCTCCCACAAGATTTTTCTGTGCGGGCATGGAATGAATGTGTCCTCTCATTTGATGAGATCAATAAGGCGAGGACCCTAGTAGGCATGGTGACTTTGTGGAGGAAGAAGGGACCAAGGGTTCCCTGGGAGGCCCTCGGCGCCAGCTATGGGGGAGGAAAGCAACAACAGCACGCGTCGTAGCAGCCCTATGCCGGCTACGACAACTTCATCCCTCAACCAGAGTTCGAGCAGCTGGTGCAGCGTGTTGATAGCTTCGAGTAGACACTCCAGCATGTCAACACCAACATTAACATGCTCTCCTAGAACATGCAAGAGTTCACCGCTTCGTGGGATCCTAGCGGTTATCATACGGAGCCACCGTACTCGCCCTTCTACCGGCCACCCTGTGAGTAGCTCCAAGAACCTTTACTTGCACCATCATCTTCTACTGCACCTCCGGTGTACCAGTGGCCTCATGATCGAGCAGCCTTATTAGTCACACACCATGGCGACGACCACGAGGAGGAGTAGACCTGGCTAGGCCAAAATCCTGAACTTGGGGGAGATCCATTTCCCCCTTCATCCTTGCATTCATATTTTGTTTTTCTTCTTTTTATTTGCATTCATTTTTCCAGCATGTTCGTTTTCAGTTTTGCATAATAAAAGTTGGAGTAGCCTTGAATTTTATTTTGCTGGAGCTCTATTTGTGGTGTTATTTTTGTGTGTGTTTACATGGATTGTTTTTCGCTAGCGATTGAGAGATGAGAACAAAGACTGGAACGTGACTTGAGTAAAGAGCCAAGCTAGTGCAAGAAGGTATAACATATGCATTTCTACTTCTTTCACATGTTTAATTAAGTTGATACTTCTATTTGGCTGGTTACCATCAAGTTATGCTCCCCACGCTAGTTGATTCACATGTGGTTATATTTCCCTTTGCAAGTCTAGCTAGTGAAGCTCTGTTGATAAGCTCCATTTTAATTTTGACTGGGGAAAACAAAGCCTTGTAGAACAACTTGGGTGCTGAGACGATTATTTCTAAAGAGGCAAGTATTTGGATACTCAGACCCAATAGCACTTAGTTGGATCGACTCAATAGCACTTCCGAATAGAATTATTCAGAGGAACAAAGTTAGAGGTAATTGTGATTATCAAATGCCAAAATTTGTTGTGCGACACATGAGATATTGCTTTATGTGTATCTTATGGCCTCATCACTAAGATATTGCTTTGCACCTGTATTGTGATTTTTGCCACCTCTATTTAGGTATGCTGACGAATCCACTGGCCAACGAAAGATCTACCCAAGTCTCGGTTTGGATTTCGGCTACTGAGTTGATTAGCGCTCATAACAACAATGTTACAACAAATATTATTCGACTTTCTTGAGAGAGTGTGTTTCCGTGGGAAAATGAATGTCGGTCATCGTGCTCGATTCCCATAACAAAACTTCAATCGCATGTACCATTTCTTTGGCACGGTCTTGTTACTGAAAATAAAAGTTCCAGCAAGCAATCATAGGAGTGCTTGCTAGACATGATAACGCGCTAGTAGTGTGTGTTAATGAGATACTCAAGTACTAAATTTTCTTTAACAAACCCCTTGCCTGTGTTTTGGAAAAGAGATCATCGCAAGAATCCATTCTCAAAAGAGAAGTGCTTTCAATTTGCTTGGCATGTAGCTACCTATCCATACTTGTTTATAGAACTAGAACTAGTGCTAGTAAATTATTCGTACTATCTAGGTAGCGAGATTAAGTGCAACCATTCAAATGTAGGTACTATCTTAACTAAGACTGCAATAATTGTGAGAATGGATATATTATATCTGCGAGCTGGTAAATCCTCTTTACTAAATTGTCAAGTTCCCCTTCGTTCTTTTTTATCTTCTGTGTTCGTTCTTAAGAATGCGCCGCACTTTAAGCTTTGGGGGAGGGGGGGAGTTTATGGCTTCAATAGTTTGACACTTTTCTTTGAGTACTTTGATCAGTTTATCAAAAGGGTGTTGCCCATTTTCATCTTTTAACTAACGATAAGGTTTCAAAACCAAAGAAACCTTATTTTCTTACTTCTTGGATAGGTATAATTACTTTTGGAAGAAAATAGGACAAAATCCAATCAATTGGAGTAGCGTGCAACACGCTGGTGCATGCATGCCAGCCGGGAGATCCTGAGGAATGGCTTCGGCTGGATGGCATGGCTGCTAAACCGGGTTGTGGCATCATTCGACCGATGGGCAAGTTCGTGTCATGTCCCATGACCCCAGCTTCGCGTGCCTGCTCGCGTTCCTGGTTGCGGCTCCCATGACGTTTTTTTCGGGGAGCTCATCGTGGTTCGTCCACTACGAGAACGCCGTCAGGTTGAGTCCTGTCCGGAGCGGTTCGGGGAGAAGTTGGATGTGATCATAGTGTTGGAGATGTGCCTCTCCCGCTAGTCTCGTCACAGACGAGTAATTCATGGTCGTGTACCTTGCCGAGTGCGGGTTGAGTGGGTAGCCAAAGCAGGCGCACCCCATGACCCCGGCTCACTGATGTCCCAGAAATGGCTGCTGCCCACATACCTACGAGCGCTAGTGTTTGGCGGCGGGCACCTGAGAACTTGTATGACACGGCGTTGTGCGATGAGCCGATGACATGCATGTCGACCGACGAGCAAACATGCAAGTTCGAGGAGGAGCCGTGACTTGTCGGCCTTCATGGAGATTGGGAGGATCGGTGATTTGGGAGACCTCGTCGGCCTCGTCAACTAGGTGCAACCCAACATGCTGGGGGGAAGGAGGGCCCATCCAGGTGTTGGACGAGCAGGGACGGAGCCATGAACTTCATATGAGGGGGGAAATGATACATGTATGATCATTGGACTGAGCAATACATTAAAATGTTGGGCTTAACTCTGCAAATCCACACAACACATAGGGGTAATTTAAGGATTTTGTTCAGCATGGGGGAGCCACGGCCAGCTCACCCCTGCTGGTGGCCAAATTCACGGTTCTGACCCTTATGCGAAAGTTTAGCACGATTTGACCTTATTTATAAAAAAGGTTCGGGTCTGTTTGTCTCTGTGGACAAGCACGTGTGTCCAAGCCTATGCATGCATGTACTGAGTATGCACTGCATGCATGCTCATCTGCATGTCAACAATGTTCTTGTTTAGTACAAAACTAGTGAATAAATAAGTGTTAACATAAATGGCTGATCATGTCGTGTACGGACAAACCTATATATGAAAACTATATATACAACAGAACGTTTGAAATATGATTTTAAAAAGTACCATGTAAAATTTCATTGCAGACCCGCATATCATTTCATTTCACTTTCCATAAGTAGGATTACAGTAATTGACACTAATGTTGAATGCTTTTATTTTTGACTTGAGTAATGCTGCATGTTGAAGACATGCAATCCGGTTTTGGCATGGACAAGACTTTTGCATGATAAAAAGGAAAGCTGCTTCTATAAGTACAATATAAAAAATATTAGGAAAGGAATTTCGAAAATTATGCTGAAAATAAAATCATGTATTCAAAAAATTGTCACACTTTTAAAACAGTTCATGAATTTAAACAAGTTCAATGTACATTAATTCTAGGTAATTTCTCCAATTTTAAACAAGTTCTCAAATTCTAAAAATATTCACAAATTTAAAATATTTAGGAATTTTAGAATAATCACATAGTATTAAAATTTTGAAAATGAAAGTGTCTGCAAACTGAAAACAATGTTCAATCTGTATGAAAAAATTATTATGATTTAAATTATTCATGAATCTGAAAAATAATTGTGAAATTTAAAACATTCATTAATTTTTGGGAGAATATTCAGAAACTTTAAAAAGAAAAAGAAAACACATAGCGCTCAATAGTTGAGGAAACAACCACTCGGGGCGTAAGCGGGAAAGCCCATTTCGATTTTGCCTGTTTTCACCGTGGGACCTCCGGGTGCTTCTAATCAGCGCTTTCAGTGCTAGTTGGCTATCGGGCGCTCGTCCACGAGTGTAGCGGGCCGAGTCCCAACTTGGCACTTCGCTCGGATGGCTGCGCTGGCTCGCCTCGCTAGTAAACCAGGAAATAAACCAGAGAGAAAAAATACGACACCCGATTTACTGTGCGTATAATAAATACATAAATTCATTTTTTTCGCAAAAATTAAAGAAATTTCTAGTGTACTTAAAAACATGTTCATCAATAGGAAAATTTTGTTTGCCAATATTAAAAATTTCATATATTTGAAAATGGTCATAGATTTGGGTAATAAATATTCTAATTTTGAAAACAGAACAAGAATTTGCAAAAAAGGTCATCGATTTTAATACTTTCACAAATTTGGAAAAAATAATGAATTTTTAGAAAAAACATAAATTTGGATGTTTTCCCATAAATTTTGAAGGTCATCAGTTTAAAAAACGTTCAATGATTTTGGCAAAAAGTTCATGAACTTTGGAGAAATAGTTTGTACAAAATGAGAAAAATGCATATTTGAAAAAATTGATGAAGTTGAAAATTTTCATATATTTGAAAGAAAATTTCACGAACTTAAAAAATGTATATTCATTGAGAAACAAAGATCATCAATTTGGAAAAAAGGCTCAATTTGTTTTTGAAGTTGCCCGATTTTGGAAACAGTTCTTCGAATTTCAAAAAAGTTTAATTAATTTTGAAAACAACTGACCGAAAATGAAAAAAGTTCATCATTTTTTATAAAGTCATGGATTTTGAAAATGTTCACGCATTATAAAAAGAATAAATAATAGAAATAAAATGTAGAATACACAGGTGAAAAGCATTGGGAAAAAATCCGAACAGAAAGTATATGAGCCAACCTGCTTCTATTTTTTCCAAAACAGTATAATCAAAATCGCTCACATACACGACTCACCCCTATAAATGTACACACCCCCTACCCCTATGAACACCTCCGAGACACTAAGCCGACATAGCATCTTGCGATTTTACAGTCATCATAGACGCCTCGCAATCGACGAGAATGTCTCCTCCCACCGAACGAATATCGCGGAAGCTTGAAATAAATTCAGGAATAATGCGAGCACCAATGTCAATTTCAGGATATGAACTCTGGTGGGATGAGGATATCATTGCCCTCCTAACCATCCAACCATAGGTTGATTCGCGACCCGCTACTAAACCTAGTGTATAGGGGGTTGTGCGCCCTGTAACCCTTTCAGCGATATTTTTAAGACACTAAATAGGTTTGCCGGGAGCTCCTAATCCATGCCTTTGGCGCTTGTTGTCAAGATCTAATTTGGCACTTCGCTCGGCTTGCTAGTTACCAGGGAAATATAATGATCTTGTTTTCTGTATGTAAAATAAATTCATAAATTCATTCTCTGGACAAAACTAAAGAAATTTCAAGAAAATTTTGAAAACAAATTCATGAATATGAAAAGGTATTTCGTGGATATAAAAAATTTCATAAATTATAAAATATTCATCTATTTGGAAATAAATATATCAAATATTGACAAAAAGTCTACGGATTTGCCAAAAGGCCATCCATTTTATATTTTTAAATAATTTTGAAAATGTTCGTTGGTTTTGGAAATAGGTTTATCAATTTTGATATTTATATAACAATTTTAGAAAATGTTCATCAACTTTAGAAAAAACAGATACGAATGTTGGTTGTTTTCATATATTTGTCGAATGTTTATTGATTTGAAAAAACTTCAAAGATTTTCAAAATAGTTTATCACTTTTGAAAAAATATTATCAAATGTTTTTTTCTAGTATTTTAAATAAGTTCTTGACTTAAAATATAAATTCATGTATGATGAGTAAAAAAATCATGAACTTGAAATACTTTTCATCAAATGCGGAATATTATTTTGGAAAATTTAAAAAAAAGTGTTTTGATTTTGAAAAAGTTCAGAAATTTTGTAGAGATAGTTCAGCAAAAATGAGAAAATTTCATCAGATTTTGAAAAAAGTTAGTTGATTTGCAAAATGTTCACGCTTCAGAAAATGGGATAATTTTTACTGAAAAAGAAAAGAAAATATGGAAACGTGGAAATCCCCGGTGAAAACGCAAGAAAAAACCGGAACAGAAAGTATATGGGCCGGCCTGCTGCTTGATCTAGTGTACGAAAATGTCTTCCAGCGGGGCTTAAAGGGCCGAATAGGCTTTGCCGTAGGACCTCCTATGTGTTGCATTTTGCGTCATACAACAGCTGGACGCACGACTGGGCCAGCCCATGAACCCGCTCGTAGTTTCGTTTTCTTTCGCGGCGACAAAAAAGCTGAAAAATCAACAGCCGAGAACAAGGAATCGATCCCACGACTACGAACTCCTACCAGGGGCCATTAGCCACTACACCCCACACCACAAAACTCAACAGAAAGCTGCAGAAATTTATAAGAACAGACAACAGCATTGAGATTTGGAAAACATTCTGAAAACATTTTTTTTGAAAATTGCGAGCAGTTTTAAAATGCCAAATTTTATTTGTATCCATTTTTTTGGGAAAAGTGAAGATGTTTTACGATTCTGATATAAAAATGATACACGAACAAAATTTGCAAACCCCAAACAGCTTCAAAAAAGTGAACAATTTTTAAAAAAAATCTGAAAAATTAATAAATTACAAAAAGCACGAACATATTTTGATATCGCAATCAATTTTTAGTTTTTTTAAAAGGGAAACACGAACATATTTAAAATTCAGCACGAAAAAAAAGTAAGAACATGAACAAAATGTACGATTTTTTTGAAACGCGAACAAATTTTAAACATGGGAATATTTGTTGAAATTGCGAACAAAATGTTGAAATCACAAACATTATTTTAAATATTAAGATTTTTTAAACAGTTAATAAAATTTGAAAACAAGAATATTTTATGAAATTTCTGATTTTTTTTGAAACATGAACATATTTGTAGAACTGTGAAAATTTTGAAACCAAGAACAGGTTTTGAAACACGAACATTTTTTGAAATTGCGAATAATTTTACAAATGAGATTTTTGAAATTGTGAATAAATTTT
Organism: Triticum aestivum; assembly: GCF_018294505.1. Lineage (NCBI taxonomy): Eukaryota > Viridiplantae > Streptophyta > Magnoliopsida > Poales > Poaceae > Triticum > Triticum aestivum. Next base: position 748,536,624 of record NC_057813.1, on the reverse strand, counting down.
AAGAGAGATAATTGTCTTTGAAATTCCTGTTGATATATTTAAGCACGAACAGTTTTTTGAAAATCATGAACATTTCCTGAAAATTGCGAACATTTTTGATATATATTTTTAAATGAACATTTTTTAAATTTCCAACGTCTTTTTAAAGACTAGTAAGTTTTGTTAAATTTAAGAATAAATTGCGAACAAGAACTTAGTTTAGAAATATAAAATAACATCAAATAAGAAAAAGAAACATAAAAGGAAAGAAAAAATTGAAAGAAAAAAAGAAAAAGAGCAGAAAAAAGGAAACCAAGTTAAAAAAAAAATTGTGAAAAAATTTCTGAACATCTTTTGAATCATGAACAAATTTCTAGAACTGGAAATATTTTGAAAACGAGAACATTTTTTAAAACATGATTTTTTTTTTGAAATTGTGAAACTTTTTCTATATGAGATTTTTTTGATATTGTGAATAGATTTTGAAAACGATAATTTTTTGGGAAATTCCTGTAGATATTTTTAAGCTTGAACATTTTCTGAAACTCACGAACATTTTTTGAATTTGGGAACAATTTGCGAAAAGTGACAGTTTTTGACATTTTGAACATTTTTTAAAGGCAAGAACATTTTTCTAAATTTAATAACAATTTTTGGACGTGAACTTAGTTTGAGAAAAATGAAATAATCTTGAAAAACAAAAAAGAAATAGAAAACGAAAAAAGAAAAGAAGAAAAAGAAAAAAACGAAATAAAATTAGAAAAACCGGTAAAGGAAAAAACACGGGTTCAGAAGGTTCGCAAAACCAGCTAGCTAGTTGCGGTTCCGAAGCGCTGGCAGTTTGACGTAAAGAGCGTCAAATAGGATATTCCGGTGTTGCCGGTAACTCCCATCCAGCGCGTGCAGGGCTGCTTCTGCTCGCTAGTGCTCATGTGCTCCCTACCTAGGCCTGGCCCAACAAGGCGTCCGTACTCTGCGTTATTCGCTTGCCAAAAAAAAAATCATAGACTTTTGTAAAAACTAATGAATCTGGAAAGTTCATACTCCCTCCGTTCCTAAATGTAAGTCTTTGTAGAGATTCTACTACGAACTATATACGGATGTATATAGATGCATTTTAAGTGTGGATTCATTCATTTTGCTCCGTATGTAGTTCATCCAGTGGAATCTCTACAAAGACTTACATTTAGGAACGGAAGGAGTAGAAGCTAAAAAAATGTAGATTTGAAATAAGTCCATCAATTTTGAAGAAATGTTCACGAAAAACAAGTTTATAAATTTTGAAAAAAGTTCTTGTCTTTGAAAAAAGCTTCAAATTTTAAAAAATCTTCACGAAATTCCGAAATTTTAATTTATTTTGAAATAAAGTTCATAAAGTTAGAAAAGAGTCATCAATTTTGTAAACATGCCATTGTTTTATAAAAAGTGCTCACACATTTTGAGAAAAGTAAGTGTGTGTGAATTCGAAAAAATCACGAACTTGAAGAATAGTTCTGGGTTGGAAAATAATTAATTAATTAAATTAAATTTCACAATTTTTAAGAAAGTTTCGTGAATTGTATAAAAGAAAACAAAGTTAAAAAATAAAAATGAAAGAACAGAAGATAAAATGGTAAAAAAAAAGGAGACCACTGTGATTTGTTTTTAGCGTTATTGATGAAAAGAAAAGAAGTATAAAAGGCACCGTATAGGAAATGTTGTTTTCGCCAGGTCTTTCGTTAGCCTCAGAAGAAAACCTTGTATTTTATTTTTTTTTATTTTTGAGGAAATATATTATATTTAATATATGAATTATTCCGGAAAAACTTTATTATATATTTAGAATAAACATGCATCTGCATATATGGTACTGTAGTAGCGGCATGTCCATGTTGGCATGACCTAATCCTTTACTTTTTATTTTATACTCCCTCCGTCCGGAAATAGTTATCATCAAAATGAAGTATTTGATGACAAGTATTTTTGAACGGAGGGAGTATAAGAGTATGTGGAGCTATGGTGAGTGGGTGGGATGGCACGGCTGATGCGCATCGTAGCTCATTTTCAGGGCAAATAGTTAGCCCACATTGTAGCTGTAATCCTTGGATAAATAAGAGAAGAGAAGACGGAAAAGCTTTAGAACTTGCATGCAGCGCAAAACATCTGGTGTCCACTGTTCATCTTCTAGCTTTTGCAACAGCACCACGTTCCTGGTTGCCGCTCCCACGACGTCGTTCATGGGGAGTTCACCGCGGTTCGTCCTATTCGGCAACAACTTCAGGCATAGCGTCGTTCGGAGCGGCGCGGGGAACAAGTCAGATGGGAAGGCGGTGTATAAGGGCATCACGTTGGAGCTTGGAGATGTGCCTCGCTCTCGCTAGCTAGGCTCGTCGCGGACGAGGAGTTCATGGCCGTGTGCCTCGCCAAGTGCGCGCACTGCAGCATGGTCGCACCAACGTGGAGGGTCCTAATGATCGAGTTGTGCCGATGGGCTCGTCAGGTAAGGATTCGAAGAATCTTTATTCAGTGCCATCATGGTCGCCGCTAAAGCCAAGATGATGAACAAGACTACAAGAGAGTAAGAACGATCCACACGCGTGGATCCGGCGACCCCCTCGCTACCGACGTAAGAGGTCACCGGCGGAGGGGAGCTGAAGGACGGCACTAGAAGTTTGGCCTCTCCTGGCAGCGGCTAGGGTTCCAGCCGCCAGGGACGACAGGAAAACGATCTATTGTCTTTTCTTCTTCTGTTGGCCATGTAGGTTCTTAGATCTTCTCAGAGACCATTTAGGGTGTGTTTGGTTGTCTGCATCGATTTTGGCTGCATTGCATGTGATTCTCGGATGGGCTTGGCTGAGCAAAAATAGCCCATAAACCACCATCTACACATAGTTCGATTGCCTCCATATAGGTTAGCTGCACGAGGGAACTAATTTTGACCCGCTGTTTGGTTGGCTACATCGCATTTGGTGCACACATGACTGGTTGTTTGGTTGCAACCTGCATAAGGTGTTGTCGCCACTTCTCAATGATGATGACCTTACCACACACGATCTGAACAGTTTCAGTCCTAACTACGAAACAAATTACGGTTCATCCTAACTACTATCAAATGGAAGCATAGATTAAGAGCCATATGGTTGAATAGGGGAAAGTTCATCGTTGATGCTAAAGTCCATCTTCCTCTTTTGTTGTTGCTGGTAGTTCTTCCTCTTCCTCTTCTACCGCTGCTGCTTTCTCTTCCTCTTCTTCTGCTGCTCCTCTTGCTCTTCTTCTTCGGATCCTTGTCTGACCTCTGTTATCCCACATTGTTTGTGCCCACTCCATCCTTTTGTTCTTCCAGACTTCGTTGTCGAATGCCTCCACACCATGGCTGGAGCTGACAACATCGTCCTCCATCACATCTCCGTCCTCAGGCACTAGTTCATCAACACCCCATTGCAGGATCCAGTTATGCAGAATGCAACAAGTAAGAACAAACTTAATGTGAGTGTGGAAAGTGTGGAATGACTTCTGAGCTCCAAAGGCCCTCTCAACAGTAACTCTAAGGTTGGAGTGTCTAAGATTTAACAACTCCTGTGGAGTCCTAGGATAGTTCGTAACAGCAAACTCGTTCAGATGGTACCTGGTTTTTCTGAAGGATGGAAGAATACCTGGCTGACATGCATAGCCAACATCTCCTAGGTAGAATTTGCCATCAGGGATGTTGATGCCATCAAGACGACTCATGCTGTCACTGAGAATGTTAGCATCATGTGCTGACCCTTCCCAGCCAGCCAGCACATAGGTGAATTCATATCGAAGTCAACAACACCAAGCACATTCTGGATTTGTAGTGCTTCCTCCCCCTATATGTTGCAGATTGTGACCGAGGCACTCTAGCAGTGAAATGAGTACCATCTATTGCCCCCATGCAATCCTGGAATGGCAAATGAAGATTGTGTTAGTGCTCACCTTGAATAATACAATCATATCAAGCCATGAAGCGCATACTATCAGTGCTCACCTTGAAGTATATATGGATATTATCTTGGGCTAGTGCAAATCTTGGTAGGAGTCTGGCCGGTTGGTGACTTGATCATCTCTCCTCTGAGCTCCCCAACATCATAGATCACTTACTTGAAGTACGTTGAGATGGTCTCCATTGATCTCCTGGACGTGTTGTGCATAATCCTGAACCTCTGGTTATGGCCAACAACATGGAGGAATGTGGCCACTTGCTCTTCCACACTGGTGTGGATGCTATCTTGTAGCACCCCCTGCTCCTGAAGGTCTAGACAAATTTGGCAAATGGTGCTCTTTTCATTTGAAGCATCCATAGGGCCTCTATGTCGTTGAAGTTGTAGATGTAGTTCATATTGGCGATCCTCTCCCACTCCCGCATAAGCATTAGAGCATAACAAATGATAGGTCTCCCTGTAGACCTAGAGCCCAAGTGCATAGTAGTTAGTTTTTCTTTTTCTTTTTTGTTTTCTTTCATTCTTTACTGCTTTTCATTAAGTTTAGCTAGCAAATGAATTTGGTTGAACATGATTTTTGGCATATAAATACTAGGCAGTGTTTTGGGCTATCCCTCAAACTTACAATTTATTATGAAATGTTTAACCGTTCACTTAAATTGAAATGGACCAATTAAATGTTGTTGGTCCAATTTTAAATAGGTTAAGGACATTTTAAATATTCAAAAGAGGTTGGATTATTGATGAAAATTACTTAGTGATTATTTGCACCCAACCTACATTTTTATTTGATAGTTTGAAGAAATAACAATTTGACTTGCATTTGAATTTGAATTTGACTTGTATTTTTCTCAAGTGACAATTTTGCTTAGGAAAGGATGATGGCATGGCATCATTAACATGGGTTCGCTGTAGCCTAACTATTGGGGTGTTACATGAATGTTCCTTTAACTTCCATTTAGCAGATTCAACCATTAAGAAATCATTGGATAGAATTAATGATGTTCTGATACTTGCTAATAGAAATTGTGTGCCCGTGGATTTCATTGTACTTGATATTGAATGAAATCCGCCTTTTCCTATAATACTTGGTAGGCCTTTCCTACGAACCATAGGTGCGATTATTTATATGAAAGAAGGAAATATAAGATTGCAATTTGCATTAAAGAAATGGATGGAACACTTCCCAAGGAAGAGAATTAAACCACCATATGAATCTATTATGAGAGCCACCTATGGAATTAATTTGAAGGATGACAATACTTGAAACAATGCATTACACATAGCTAGGGGCGTAAAACAATAACGTTTGTTGGGAGGCAACCCAATAGTTATCTTAATTTTTTTCTTTTTATATTTATGTTTTGTGTGATGACATGATTATTGCTATTGTAGTGATTGTGTTTTTATCTTTATAGTGTTTATGCCAAGTAAAGCCTTTAGGATGATTTGGATAATATTTGACTTGATTATGTGAAAAACAGAAACTTTTGCTCTCAGTCTAGGATTTCTATAACTCACTGGAACGTGATTTTTATCTAAATTTTTTACACATGATTTATACACAAATTTCTCACGTTGTCCTGATTTTTCAGAATTTGTTACATAAGTATGGTTTTTGTTCAGATCATTATAGACTGTTCCGTTTTAAACATATTCTGTTTTTATTGCATAGTGTGCTTGTTTTAATGATGATGGATTATATCGGGGCGTATAAGTCATGGAGAAGTTAGAATACGTTAGGTATTATGCAAGAATAATTATGAATGAGTTTACAACAGTGCCTAAAGTTTATGATTGATTTATTACACTAATGGATCTCACGAAATTTCTGTTGAGCTTCGTGTGCTGAAGTTTTTAAGTTTTGGGTGAGATCACGATGGATGAAGGAATAAGGAGCGCCAAGAGACCCTAAGCTTGGAGATTCCCAAGGAAACCCAAGGTAATATTCTAAGAAGACCCAAGCGTCTAAGCTTGGTATGCCCCAAATGACATCCTCTCTTTCATCTACAATTCATCGGTATGTTACTTGGAGCTATATTTTTATTCATCACATGATATGATTTTTACTTTGAGTGTCTCGTGCCATAGTTTTCTTTTGCTTGTTTGTTAGTTTGCCACAATCATTGTTTGCTGGACACACCTTTTGAGAGAGACACATTTATCATAATTTGTTAGAATACTCTATGAGCTTCACACTACTGGAATCAGAGGATTTGCCATCAGCCACTTCTTTGTCCTCTGCTAGCGGACGACAAAGGAGGCCTTTGCCGTCTGCTTCCAAAAAACAGACGGCAAAGAACTGGCTGATGGCAAAGATCATATTTTCCATCAGCCACTTCTTTGGAAGCTTTGCTGTCAGCTAGCGGACGACAAAGAGGGAGGTTGGCCCCACTAACGAGTTGCTTATAGCAAAACCTAACGGCCCCCTTCTTTGCCGTCTGCTGGCAGATGACAAAGAGCAAAAAGGTAGACAGCAAAGTCGGGGCAAACGACAAAAGTTTAACTTAACTAACGGCCGCGCCCCACCCCTCCCCTCCCCCCTCTCTCTGTTTCTCTCCCTCTCCTCCCCGACGACCACCGCCCGCGCACCGCCACCGCCCCGTCGCCCCACCTCCCTGCCGCCCCACCAGCTCACCGCCCTGGTGCCACCGCGGCCCCTGGTGCCCCTGCTGCCCTGCCGGCTCGGCGCTGCAACCCCCCCTCCCCGTGCTCCACCGCCCGGAGCCCTACGGCCCCTGTCGCCACCGACGCCCTGCTGCTCCGAAGCCCCGACCGACGCCCTGCTGCTCCGAAGCCCCGGCCGACGCCCTCTCCTGTGAGCCCATTTTGTTTTTGTGTTTTCTTCTTCTTTTTTGCTGTTTAATTGTTAGATTAGATTAGATATGTTAGTGGTAGGTTTAGTGCTAGATTAGATTAGATTATAGTAGTGATAGGTTTTAGTTAAACATGAAAAAGAAGAAGAAGAAAAGAAGAATAAGTAGAAGAAGAAGAAGAAGAAGAAGAGGAGGAGGAGGAGGAGGAGGAGGAGGAGAAAAAGAAGAAGAAGAAAAACATCAAAACTAATAAAATGTAAGTAAGTAATAACAATTACACCGTGCGTTTGAATGGAAAATAAATTTGTTTCAAATCTGGTAAGGAATATTAATGCCATGACAACGTCTGGGAAAAAAGTTCTAGTTCCTATGAACAAAGATTGGCCAGGTCAAGGAACTATGTCACGGGACAACGGACGCTTATGCCAAAAAAAGAAAGATCACGACACGAAGCTTAGAACTTGGGGTACGATTTGAGTAAATTGATCCGATTGACAATATTTTCTTGTGATAATATAAAGCACATTATAAATTACATCATTGTGATAATATAAAGCACATTAAAAGTAATTAAGTTTAATGAGTAATCTAAATTACATCATGTGTTTCAACAAAAATAAAATTAACATAAATTTAGTAAGGAATATTAATGCCGATGGCACCGTTCTCCTCTACCATGCATTATAAATCATTGTGCAACTTCCTCTCTAATCATTGTGCAATGTCTTCCTTTTACTCCCTTCGTTCCAGAATATAAGACGTATAAGTTTCCATGCAAGTCAACCATTTAAATGCTTGAGCAAGATTATAGAATAAAATAACAACATCTGCAATACCTAGTAGATAAAATATGAAACTACGTTTCTTGTTGGATCAAATGATATAAGTTTTGTATTGTAAATGCTGATATATTTTTCTAAAAACTCGGTCAAACTTGCACTCGTTTGACTTTTCAAAAATCAAATACACCTTATATAAAGGAAGGGAGGGAGTATCACTTAGATGCTACTTTGTGCGCCTAATGCAAATGGGTGGTACTTTCTTTCTTTAGTACTACCTCCGTCCATATATAAAAATTATATTGTTCGATTCATATTTGATCATAGTTTTTAATGATATAATTTTTTTGTGACATGCATGAACATTTTATTAGTTAAATATTTAGTCAAAATTTGACACAAAATACAATGGGGACCAATAAACCAGGATGGAGATAGTACCTTGCATGTATGTAAAGCGCCATAATTAACCCACAATTCTGGGAATTATTTCCTACCCAATCGACGATGCATCTTTCTTCTAGATGCATGGCAAGCCCGCTTGGCCGCGATGGTCAAGACTCGAGACTGCACTCGGTAATTCTACACAAATATGGCAATGGAAAAGAAAGATAAGGGTACCTGTCCACGTAATTGAACCTTCGTAGTGGTCGTGGCGTGCTGGTTCAATCAGCTTGGAGCAATCCCAGGTCAAGGTAACAACACCGGTGATTTGGATGCATGCATGGCTGTAAAGCTACATCGACAGCACTCGGTGCTTCAGCCTCCGCCGCTTTCTTATCTCATGAATTTTGCTGCTCTACTCCTGCTGCTATTGTATCACGCAACAGAACGTGATCGGAAGATGAAATCTACGCCCCCTGCGACCTCAAAGCTGGGCACGAATCCTTTTGTGACTGTGATTGAGACGTGCGTTCTCGACGAGTTCGTTTTAACTGCGTCACCTGCATAAGAGGACTCAGCAAGGATGGTCCTTGTCGGCGGCAGCGGCAAGGCCGCAGACGGAGGAGTCGAGCCGGAGAAGCTGCAAGACGCTCTTGTAGAATGCTGGGTCAGGTATGCGGCTCGACGACTGCTTTCCGGTGAGACGCCGAGTACAAACGCTACGCTTGAACGATTCTCTTTTGAGAGATAAGCGTACAAGGCCAATGTAGCCAACGCTAGCGTCTTGATTGATTTGTCCTCTGGTTAGAACGTATAAATTGAGCGGATCGATTTCGCCGGCTACGGACGCAGACACGACGAGATGAGAGTTGACAGCAACAGGCTTGCCGGCGGCGCGCGGCGGTCAGCACGTGCGCCAGCGCTGAGGACGTGGAAGCGGAGCAACACTGATTTCTTCCAGCGGAGGTAGCCGTCGTCTCCGTCCGGAGCAAAGGCAGCGGCGGCGACGACATTGATCCGTTCATGTCTGTTGCGTTGCGATTCTTCCCACGATCTCACGATTTGATTACAGAAACGTTATCCTGGTTGATGCATATATATGCACATATGACCGTGCAAACACCATCACAATACAAAATTGTAGATGAATCGGTTTTTGCAGCCAACAAAACGTTACGGACTCTATGACGTACGTACCGGACCAAGACGTACGAAACTTGACGATAGACGTGGACGGACCAAAAACGGACGAAATTACGGTGGCAAGAAGCAATAGCCCCTTTATTATTAGGTAAAGTTAAAGAGGTAAAGATAAAGATAAATATTAGACAAGAGCTCAGATTGCTTCGGCGTCATTTGGGCTAGCTAAGGAGTGATCCTTTTCGGGTAGGTCCATTGGAGGAGGAAAAATCTGTTGATTTTTTTTGTAGAATTGTGCTACAGGGAGGAAATAGTGTGGAACTAAGTGACCGACTTGGATCCAAAAGTTTAATGTTATGGGTAGATTTTATCTTAATACATTTCTCGTAGTTGCGGATACTTGTGAGGGGGTCAATCATAAGTAGGAGGTTTGTTCAAGTAAGAACAGAACCTAAGCACCGGTCCACCCACATATCAAATTATCAAAGTAGCGAATACAAATCAAACCAACATGATGAAAGTGATGTGATGAAATTCCCGTGTACCCTTAAGAACGCTTTGCTTATTATAAGAGACCATTTTTGCCTGTCCTTTGCCACCAAAGGATTGGGCTACCTTGCTGTGCTTTCTTTACCGTTACCATTAGTTGCTCGTTACAAATTATCTTGCTATTAAACTACCTGTTACCGACAATTTCAATGCTTACAGAAAACTACCTTGCTGAAAACCATTTGTCATTTTCTTTTGCTCCTCGTGGGGTTCAACACTCTTACTTATCGAATGGACTACGATTGATCCTCTATACTTGTGGGTCATCATATATGAATATCAAACTTCATAGTTGGGCTATAATAATTCAGAATTATATATGAACAAATTTGTGAATCTATAAATGATAAGGATATACATCCTGAAAACATGAGATGTTTCAATTTTTATCAAGAATTGTCTTGATATAAATGTTTTGTCTGAATAGATGTTGCAAGAATTGTAAGTGAACCATAAAGGTTATGCAAGAAGAATCTTTATAAAATTGGTTAATTTAAGATATGATCAAGGGGAGTCTTGACATAAGAATATTATGATCGTAAATCCAATAATATTTATATTATGAATAAAATATTATGGTTGAAAAGCTAGACGGAATAAGATCTGAGAAGCAGACAATACCAGCACAAATATCACAAAGTTTTGAGTTTGTCAAAACTAATGACGAAGGCTCTGCCACAAGCAATGCATTAATAACACAAGATAAGTTGTTAAGTGTTATGCAACTAGATTATTGACTCTAGTGCAAGTGGGAGACTATTGGAAATATGCCCTAGAGGCAATAATATTGTATTATTATATTTCCATTATTCATAATTAAGAGTTTATATTTCATGCTATAACTGCTATGATCCTGGAATATGCGATTCAGTGGAACTCATATGCATGTGTGGAATAATAAACGGTCAAACAATAGGTTCCCGACCCAGCCTCTAGGACTGACTCAAGGGTTGTTGGTGATCATGTTTTCCGGATCTTAGGATATCATTAGGTGCAATGATAATCCTAAAAACAACATTGAGGGTATGAAGTTAGAAGAACGACCATATTGAATCGACCCAATCTTGTATGTTATACTTTGTGATCATATCGTCTGAAATCATTTGTTATAACACGAAGTGTTAACATGTGTACTTTAGTTCCTCAAACCATGAGAGTGTCTCGGTTACTTCTTACCAGACAGTGGACTTTGAGGTTGCTCAAACGTCATCTGTAATAAGGTGATCATAACGACAACTTTCAGGCTCACCGGAAAGTTTGACAAGTGAACGAACCCGGTGAACGAACAACTAGAAAGTGGGATTTACTCCTACGGCGATGGAGAGATATTCTTAGGGCCCTCTCGGTGTGATGGCATCCATCATCGTCTGGCCAGACACAGGTGACTACATCAGGGGGATGCCGGAACACGTCAACGAGAAAAAGAACAAAACTGGTAATGGGAGCAATGGTATAGTTGGCATGGTGATGACCCAAGAGGATACCGATGCACACCGGATTTTGTAAAGTATCGCGAAGCAAAGGGAACGTCACATGATAACCGAAGGTTCACTCAAATATCATTCATGTTATCATAGGGACCGATATGGAAGTCCACGGTTCCGCTATCGGTCATTGAACGAAGGAGTTTCGTTCATGTCTATGTTTTACCGAACCTACGGGGTTACAAGCTTAAGGTAATCACAATCTGCTGAGAGTTAGTGGAACGGGAATGATGAGAATATATTTGTGAAATAGTTTCATTAATATTTGAAATAGTTCCGAGAGGTTCCGAAGCGTTTCGGGGTCACCGGAAGGGTTTCGGTGAATATCGGGTAATACCAGATATTACCGATTAATTATATATAGGTGGAAAATGTTTCCGGGGATGTTAAGTTATATATATAATTCTCTGAAAATGTTTAAAGTATTTTATATATTAATTAAATATCGAAGGGCCGTAAAAGACCAAGAAGGGAAAGGAGACTTGGGCCATAAAGGCCCAAGTGGAGGTGGCGCCCCCGCCCTTTCCTTGTGGGGGCCGAATCCTAATAGGGGTGGGAGTTGCACGCCCCCATAGGCCGGCGCACCAAGGGAGAACTTTTCTCCCTTGGTGTCTGCCCTCTCCTCCCTCCTAAACCTATATATATTAGAGGTTTTCCACCCTTTTCAGTACAAGTTTTTGGGTGCCTCTTCTAGTTGATTTAGTTCTACTTCTAGTTGGTCCTGGACTAATTAGAGCTAGCCCTAGCCACTTCTAATCCTCACAATTAGAAGTCCAGTGTGGTTCTAGTCTCCTCCCTCTAATTCTTCGATGACGATTAGCTCTGGACGGCGAAGCGCTACCGGATCGTGAAGACCGTACGATTGCAACCAATAGAGAGGTCGTGCTTTCGGTCTTCTGTTCGACGGATCGTTCGAGGGCAGTTCAAGGGATCATCTTCATCTTCAAGGGACTTCGAACATGATCTACACCGACTCTTCTTCTTCCACTGCAATCCGGAGTTGGTACCGACAGTTGATCCTAACCCTTATGCATCGTCATACTGATCGTGGTGATCGTAGGTGCGATTTTTTTGTTTTCTACTACTTTCCCAACGGATAGCTGGGTTTTCAGAGAGTTTCTCATACCATGGAAAATGAGTGCTCTAGGTCGGACCAAACAAGAAGTTTGCTCAGCTGTCAGTCTCCCATAAGATGCGCAGTGTAATAAAAACCTGATGCAATAGAAACTTCCGAGAAAATACCTATGTAGTAATCAATTTCATGATACTAAATTTTGTGTTTGTGTAGTGAATGTTTACATTATTCTTACATGTGCAAACTTTAGTAGACATACATCTCTTTCTCTAAATCAATGGGATGATTATGGAACATTATGCATGCTATCAAGTTTATTTGTATCATATTTATCTCAAATGTTCCTTTCGTATGACACGTTTAAAGCCAGATAATTTTATCAAACATCAAATGCTCAGTTGTGGAGTCATTTGTAAGTTTCACCATCTTCTAAGGAGATGCACGCTTGCATGCATTTGGTGTAACAATTAATTAATGGTAGCTCTTATTTCTTTCATATTCTAGGTTAGGTTGATTAATTACTAGATGGGAATTAAGATATTTGTTCCGCTCTCTGACACATATGCAAGAATGCCAAGACCTGTATGGTATTTCTCAGCAATTGTGTTTTGTCACAATTCTTAGCTTTCCCCTGAAATATGATGCCATTGATTTTGCAAATATATTTTCATAATTATCACCATAATCTCTTTGCCAAACTCTTTATGGACTTACTATTACTAGAATGGTGAAATCAAGGATACAAAAGAATCATTGAGTGGAATCTCAAATACATAGTTGAAATTGCAAAATAACTAGCCCGTGCAGATGCACGGGTTGACGACTAGTTTTGACTAATTTTCAGTGATTTGGTCTTTTTGTACAGAGCTCCTCGAATGTTATTTGAGCACCAAATTTTGTAAGTGCCCATAACATTTGTTGATGATCATTCCCACAATTTTTTTGAAATATTGTGCTATATTTTCTTGCGTGGATGCACTTAGTTGGGGTGTAGAAAAATCACTCTCTTTGATAATATCCCTCGCCAAGCAAAATATTTACACATTTCACATCCCAGTTTACCACGGGAGGATTGTAGTTCATATGCAAATGCTACAGGCGTTGAGCTGCCCCGGCAAGTATCTTCATCCTTATAATCCAGTCAAGAGGCTTTTTATCGGGAGAAACATCGATAAAAGCAAGACCAAATTCTGGTTAAAACAAGCTTCTAGTTATTCAGAAACAACGTAATGAAGCAGAGAACTATTATAGAGTTTCCAGTGAACCTATAGGCATGTCTTCATAAACTAAAAGCCTCTGATCATCATTGCTGTTACCATTGCAGGAACGGGGGAAGCAACGACTTTTAACATTGGTAATTATTTTAGACTAAACATTTTTACATTTTACAATAAATATATATTACATATGATTTTAACTAGTAAAAAATCTATTAGTCTTAGCATATGCAATTATACAACCAAAATTAAGATTCAATGTTTTTATTACTAAATTTTAACATGGGTCGGGGAAAATACAATTTTCTCTATTTGAAGCATACACCACGAGGAGTGTGACTTAGTTTTTTTACAATGAACTGCCTATTTATGTTGTTTTAAACAAACTCTTCTGGATTAAAGACAAATAAAAAATAGTAATATCTTTAGTCTTTATGGATCAATTTGTCATGGTTAAATGAATTGTGAATATATGTTGGTATTTATGTCTATTATGATTTTCTTAAATATATCAGGGGTGAGATCTATAAAGTTGTCTGAGATTTCTCAAATGCGCATTTGTTTATTTGGTTGCAAGTATCTTAAAAAGATCATTATCTATGTACCAAACAGAAAATTCTAGAGTACCGAAAATATGTTTTGAGTGTTGAACTGTTGTATTACCTGTTTACTAATTATTCCATGGCCAAATAATCCTACCATGTGTCGTGGGAATGATTCCGACATTGAGAGAGGGGTAGGATAAAGGAGCATGATCTATCGAGATGCAAATGGGTGACCCAGTGGTTTTAGCGAGTTCGGGCCTCTTACGGTGGAGATAACAACCCTACGTCTCGCGCTCCTGAGAGGCTTTTCTTTACCTGTCATGAACACAAAGTTACATGGTGTATTTGAGAGAGAGAGAGAAAGAGAGAGAGAGGGGAGAACGGATCTCCATGTCTGAGCTATGTCCTGAGACTAGTGGTGAGAGAGATGAGAGTGAGGGGAAGAAATGAGGGCCTTCCTAGTCTAGTGGTGGGGGTGGCTTATATAGAGTGCGCCCCCTCACCTCCTATGTTATAAAGTGGGGCATTGATGCCATAACGTCAGGCTACTACTAAGATGATGCTTCGACTGCCTTGTCAATTGTTGGTCTTCGCATATCAGAGTGAGCCATATGACCAAGTGGTTGACTGTCTTCCGAGTGGACGGTATGTTGATATGTCTGAGTGGATAGTACCACTGCTAGGGAAAAGCCTAGTAGTAGCACGGATAAATAGCTAGTAGTAGCGCGGGTGCCCTCGCTACTACTACGACGCTACAACTAACTTGTAGTAGTAGCGCAGGTGCCACCCATGCTACTACTGCGTCTGTTAGTAGTAACGCGGGTGCGACCCACACTACTACTAATTATCTGTAGCGGGTCTTATACCCCGGGCTGCTACTATTACTTTCGAAAAAAATCGAGATCCTGTTTGTGTTGTCAATGGCAACAGTGGTTCGATCCAGCGATGGTTGGGGTCGCCGGAGGCGCGAACGGGACACGACAGACTAGATCCGGCGGTGGCTGTTGGAGAGGGCCCGTGTCTATGGAAGATCAAGGCAACGGCATGGGGCTCCTCTTCCCAACCATGACAGATAGCTCCTGGTCATCCATGGTGACGACCTGCACGGGCATGGACATGGGAGGGTGAGTCAAACCAGAGGGAGAGAGAGAAAAAGAAAACCGAGGGAGAGAGGAAGGAGATGGAGGGAGCAATGGGGTTGGTCGTGGTGTTGAGGTTCTCCGACGTGGTGGCATGGACATGCGGGAGAAGACCGGCGAGCTCCTAGACGCTGGTAGCGCGAGGCGGCGACCTATTTTGGCGCCATGGAGGAGGAGGGACGCATGGACCAGAGGTCCATTTGAGAGAGTATGGTGAGAGAGAGGAGAGAGTAGCGGAAGAGAGGAGGGACTTGGGGGAGGAGACGGGGATTTCAGGGCTATTAAAAAACCCTATACTTAGTAGCGAGGGGTATAAACCCGCGCTACTACTATCAACTTAGTAGTAGCGCGGGTTTATACCCCTCGCTACTACTATGGCATTGTCCCGGGGGGCACGATAGAGACCACTTAGTAGTAGCGATGGTTATAAACCCGCGCTACTACTATCAACTTAGTAGTAGCGAGGGTTATAAACCCGTGCTACTAGTAAGTAGCAGCAGCGAGGGGTATAAACTCACGCTACTAGTAAGCGTCTACCTAGCTATAAGCTTTTCCTGATAGTGTATGTCTGTATGAGATTTATCTGGACCCACATGATGTGTGGACCCCATGCTTTACGATATTTCGACCCTTCGTGGGCCTACCTGTTATGTGTATCCCCAACATTAGCCCCCAAATCGGTTGAGATTTTGTAGAACGAGTTTGTGAAAGACACAGTTTGGCCCGAGTGATTACGGAAATACTCGGTACCCGTCATCATGCTTTCGAACAACCAAGGCTTGAACACAATCTCAATGGATTATGGCACTGTGCTTCCCGACTGATATGGGGTAAGTGGTCGTGAGGAGAAGCTTGGGAGCGGTCGTTCGTCTCTTGGAAGAGGTTAACTTATGATCCGAGTATGGGAGGGTCGTTAAGTCTGGGCAACAAGATTGACGCATGGACTGCTCTCTCTGAAAGATGCCATTCTTATCTCAGAGGAACGTCAATGCGAGTCAGCTCTAGATTCAAACTTATGAGTTTCCCGCTTTGAGTCCTAGAAAAAAGCTCAAAATGGCTCCGCGAAGGAGCGTTAAACTCACCTTATACTAATCTTTTTGAGTGATCTAGAACTGGTCCTGCACCGAGTAACTGATTACTCGATTTTTTATGGGTGCACGATGAGCACACTCATAGGGTGTAGCCCCCGAGACTCAGACTGATTGCTGGTAGTCGGTTGGAGTCTTTAGGGTTTGTTGTACTTGAATGTTGGTGCTGGACTTGACCGAACAAAATGTTTCTTTTTGGCTTCTCTTCTAGTGGGGGCATGTTGAGTGCACCCACTAGGTGTAGCCCCCGATCCTCTGTCAGACTAGATAAGTCTGGCGGAGGGTTTAAGTTTCTAGTGAAACTCCATGCAGTCGGCACGGTAAATATCTTTTAATCTGAAATTGAGTCAATTGGTTGGGTCTTCACGCACTTGTCATGGTAAATAAGCTCAGTCTGGAGCTGAATCAGTCGGAATGATATTCGTGCACTCGGCACGGTAAATAAATTCAGCCTGGAACTCGGTCAAGCAGGTGAATTTTCATGCTCTCAGCATGGTGAATGAATTCTACCTCAAAACTACCGACTGTAGAAAAAAGCTGGATACTCCAGGGAGTAATTGCTCCAGTAGTTCTTCTTGCATTGACCATTAGCTTTTGCTCTTGCCGACCAAAAGATCGGGTTGGGACCATGTTGGAGACGAAGAGTGAGCATTAGGTATTGAGCATATTTTATGAAAAAGTAGAAAGCTGAGTGAGGAACATGGCGACTGACGGCGCTCCCATAGGTTTAGCGCCCAAATCAGTTGGGGTTTAGTAGATCGAGTTTACAAAAAACTTGATTTGGTCCGAGTACTGCGGGGGCATTCGGCACCTATCGTCATGCTTTAGTCAACTACGATTCGAAGAAAACTTCAACGGATTCTGGACTATACGTTTTCTGATTACTCGGATTGCGTTGATTGCTGGTAAAACTTGGTGGCATTCATATGTTTCTTGGGAGAGATTGACTAGAGGTCCGAGTGAGGACATGCCATGAAACCTGGGTGACGATGCCAACGCGTGGGCTGATTATCCGGAGTGATGCCACTCACTATCCCAGGGGAACGCCAGCGCAGGTCACCCCCGAGTCCAAGTTTGAGAAACTAACGCCATGGAGCCTAGAAAAAGGGCCAAGTGTATCCGTAGAGGAGCATCGTGTTCACCCTTTTGCATGAAAGGTCTATTTGTCTGAGTGGACGTGCTTCCTGAACAATCAGGGTATGTTGACTGCAAGGAAAAACTTGGTGGCACTTGTATGTCTCCCGAAGGATATAGACTAGTGGTCCGATGTGGACATGCCATGAAACCCGAGTGGCAAGGCTAGTGCATGGACTGACTCTCCAGAGAGAGTCCACTCATTATCCTGGGGGAACACCAACACATGCCATCTCTGAGTCCAAGTTTGTGAAACTGACGCCTTGGATCCTAGAAGAAGGGCCAAGTATATTTGTAGAGGAGCGTTGTTTTCACCCTTTTGCAGCCCTGAAGATGACTCCAGGTAATGATCTGGGTGATCCTCCGAGTGGACACTGCTACCCTTATAGATCTTCATCGGACCGATCATGTATGGTCAGAAAAATATTCCTCATGTGATCAGTAGGTTGATCAAATGGGTGTAACTCCTGAGGGTGGCATAGCCCACGGCTGTCCGTAGCCCCCGAGTGATGCTCGAAACAGGTAAGCTTGCTACAAAGTGCGATATAAGGTTTTTTCATATAAGTAACTTAGTCATTCCCGCGTTGGGGGTGTAGTAGTGAAGACATGTTCAACTGATGGTGATGCGGGGGCGGCCGAGGGGTGAGGATGTGACTAACAGAGTGGCGACGGGCAGGGCGGCCAAGAGGTGACGATGTGTACAACCAAGTGACGACGTGTGGGGCGGTCAAGAGGTGGAGATGTGTCTCACCAAGTGGCGACACGCGGGGCGGCCGAGAGCTGACGATGTGTACAACCGAGTGACGACGCGTGGGGTGGCCGAGAGTTGGAGATGTTTCTCACCGAGTGGCGACGCGTGGGGCAGTAGAGTCATGCTGGCGTATCCAACTGAGTGACGACACGCGGAGCGGTCGAGAGGTGGAGATGTGTCTCACCGAGTGGCGACGCACGGGGCGGCCGAGAGATGGAGATGTTTCTCACTGAGTGGCAACGCGCGGGGCGGCAGAGTGATGCTGGCGTGTCCAACTGAGTGACGGTGCACGGGACGGACGAGTGGTGAGGACATGTCCAACTGAGTGACGATGCTCGGGGCAGCCGAATGATGAAGATGCGTCCAACTAAGTGACGGCGCGTGGGCGGCTGGGTGACGAAGACACATACAACTGAGTGACGATGCACGGGGTAGCCGAGTGATGAAGATGCGACCAGCTGAGTGACGACGCGTGGGGCGGTTGGGTGACGAAGATGCATACAACTGAGTGACGATGCACGGGAGGTAGAGTGATGCTAGCCTGTCCAACTGAGTGATAGTGCGCGAGGTGGCCGAGTGATGAAGATGCGTCCAACTGAGTGACGACGCGTGGGCGGCTGAGTGATGCTGGCATGTCCAATTGAGTGATGGTGCGCTGGGCGACCGAGTGGTGAGGACATGTCTAGCTGAGTGACAATGCATGGGGCAGCCGAGTGATGAAGATGCGACCAGCTAAGGGACGACGCGTGGGTGGCTGAGTGATGAAGATACATACATCTGAGTGATGACATGCGGGATGCCTGAGTGACGGTGCGCGGGGCAGTCAAAGTGAGGGCGTGTCCCGTCGAGTTGCGACGCGCAGGAGGCCAAGTGGTGGAGACGTGTTAAGTTGAGTGGTGATACGTCTCCAACGTACCTATAATTTATGAAGTATTCATGCCATGTTTATAATATTTTTACATGATTTTGGTATGATTTGATTAGAACTAACCCGGACTGACATTGTTTTCAACAGAAGTATCGTGGTGGTGTTTTTGTGGAAAAATAAAAGTTCTCGGAATGCGCTAAAAATCAACGGAGAATATTTTTGTAAAATATAAAAAGTACTGTAATGAAAATCTACTGTAGAGGAGTCTCGAGGCCACCATGAGGGTGGATGGCGCCCCCAGGGCGCGCCCCTACCTCGTGGATTCCCTATGGGATCCCTTGACGTGAAACCGACGCCAACCCCTCCTATAAGTCCTAAAAAAGCCAGAACATAGGAGAGATAGGAAGTACTACCGCCGTAAGCCTCCAAAACCACAAGAAATCAATCTTGGCCCTCTTCAGCACCCTCTCGGAGGGGGCCATCATCACCGGAGGCCATGGGGGAGGATCTCAGAGGGGCCATCATCGCGATGAAGGCCAAGGACCAGAGGGAGAACCTCTCCACATCCAGGGGGAGGCCATGGAGGAAGAAGCACAAGGGGAGAACATCTCCTCCTCTCCATCGTTGGCACCGGAGTGCCATCGGGAGGGGAATCATCGCCGCGGTGATCGTCTTCATCAACATCACCATCCTCATCTCTTTTACGCGGTCCACTCTCCCGCACCGCACTATAATCACCTATTTGAACATGGTGCTCTATTCCACCTATTATGATCCAATGATGTGTTGCCATCCTATGATGTTTTGAGTAGATTTCCTTTGTCTTTGGGTTGATTGATGATCTAGATTGGTTTGAGTTGCACGGTTTATTACTGGTGCTGTCCTACGGTGCTCTTCGTGTCGCGCAAGCGTGAGGGATCCCCGCTGCAGGGTTTGCAATATGTTCATGGTTTGCTTATTGTCTGTGCTGCGTGAGTGACTGAAACACAAACACGGATAAGTGGGTCATGGCGTATGGGAATAAAGAGGACTTGATACTTTAATGCTATGGTTGGGTTTTACCTTAATGATCTTTAGTAGTTGCAGATGCTTGCTAGAGTTCCAATCATAAGTGCATATGATCCAAGTAGAGAAAGTATGTTAGCTTATGCCTCTCCCTCATATAAAATTGCAATAGTGATCACTGGTCTTGTTAACAATTGCCTAAGACAATTCCGCACACCGACCCATCATTATTCCACACTCGCCATTTATAATACCTAAGTAATATATTCTAACTTTATGACAAGAACACCTACTTTTATATTTTAGCTCTCCGATATCATGCAAAGTTATCCTCTTCATACCAACAACGTAGTTTTATTTCTTGTTTCTAGTTGGAATCAAACGCTCGGTGTACGTAGAGTCGTATCAGGGGCAGATAGAAATTGAGAGAACATTGATCTTACCTTTAGCTCCTTGTGTGTTGGACACTCCATGCTTATGACTTCCACCTTTGGAAATTGCTCCGATGATTCCCTGCACTTGGGGATTATCAAGCTCTTATCTGGCCCCGTTGTCAGGGAGCAATAGCGTGGGGTTGATATTTTCGTGTATGCTTGTTTGCTTTCTTCACTAAGTAGACTTTGTTTTCCCTTTTGTTTCTGCTTGGTTGTGGGTGAAACAAATAAAAAAAATATTAAAAATGCAAAATACAAAAAAATATACTTGCCTCTTATGCCTAAAAACTTTTTCAAAAAGAGAAGTGATTGGAAAGTTATGCATTGGAGAAGTGAGAGTCGACCTTGAACACTTGTGTTCATGCTCATGGAAACAATATAGAATTTTTCATGGAAGTTTCTCAGAAAATAATTATCCCCTTGTATATATCCATTGTATTATAAAAATAATCTGCTATGTTTTGGTTTTAGGATGCCTAGATTGCTTGTTTGCCATGTGCAGTGCAAAACACAAACTTTGGCTGTAGCGCGTGAATTTACATTTTTTACTGGAATGTCAAATGCTTCTGAAACTTTTTGTGCAGTACTTATATACAATTTGTTTATATTGTCCTAATTGTTTAGAATATTTGGAGTTACAGAAGTATACAAAGTTTCCAGATTACTACAAACTATCCTGTTTTTGATAGATTCTGTTTTCTATGTGTTGTTCGCTTATTTTAATGAATCTATGGGTAGTATCGGGGGGTATGAACCATGGTGAAGTTGGAATATATTAGATATAATGCTAATATGAAATTGGAATGAGTTTACAACAGTACCTAAAATTAGTGATTTGCTTTATTATACTAACAGATCTTAGGAGGGTTTTGTTAAGTTTTGTGTGGATGAAGTGTTCGAAGATCGAGGAGTTATCAATATGAGACGAAAAGAGAGCAAGAGTTCAAGATTGGGCATACCCAAGGCACCCCAAGTAAATATTTCAAGGATACTCAAGCATCTAAGCTTGGGGATGCCCCGATTGGCATCCCATGTTTCTTCTTCAACAATTATCGATATACCTTGGTTTTTGTTTTGTTCACATGATTTGTGTCCTTTGTGTTTTTATTTTTTGTTCAAGAACCATGCTAGTATGAGATAGCCCTTAGTTGATTTATAGAATGCTTCGTGTGCTTCACTTATATCTTTTGAGTATGGCCTTATAGAATGCTCTTTGTGCTTCACTTAAATCTTTTTAGTATGGTTTTATAGAATGCTTCGTGTCCTTCACTTATATATTTTTTGAGCTTGGATATTGGTTAACCAATATTAATTGTAGAATGCTCCATGAACTTCACTTATATCTTTTGGAGTATGAATAATACTATCACCGAAAGTGGGTTTGGAAGAGTGTCAACTTTAGGAAGTAATGATCCCACTATTTTGGAGGGTGTTGAATCTTAGTATGATATTTATGAAAGTGGATTTGGAGAGGTCTTGACTTTAGTTAGTAATGATTCCACTATTTCAGAAGAGGTTCCAATTGATTATGAGAACAAAGTTGCTATCTATGATGATTATTGTGATGACATGTATGCTATAAAGAAATATGTTAACCATGAAACTTCTCATCATGATTTTAATTTTCAATTGGCTTATGCCTCACTTGATAGTTATTTTGTTGAGTTTACTCCCACTATTTTGAATGAGAAGAATTTTACTCATGGGGAGAGTAGTAAAATTTCTATGCGTGTAGATCATGAAAAGAATGCTTATGTGATGGTTATATTGTTGAATTCATTCATGATGCTACTGAATATTATTATGAGGGAGGAATATATGCTTGTAGGAGTTGCAATAATGTCAAGTTTCCTCTCCATGTGCTTAAAGTTTTGAAGTTATACTTGTTCTGCCTTCCTATGCTAGTTGATTCTTGTTCCCATAAGTTGTTTGCTCACAAAATTTCTAGGCATAGGAAGTGGGTTAGACTTAAATGTGCTAGTCATATTCTTCATGATGCTCTCTTTGTGTTTCAATTCTTATCTTTTATGTGAGCATCATTCAAATCATCATGCCTAGCTAAAAGGCATTAAAGAAAAGCGCTTGTTGGGAGACAACCCAATATTTATCCTTACAGTTTTTGTGCGTCCACATGATTAAGCTACTGTAGTAATCATGTATTATAGCTTTTGTTTCAATAAAGTGCCAAGTAACGCCTTTGGGATAGTGTGGATGATAGTTGACTTGATTCTGTGCAAAAACATAAACTTTTGCGCTCAGTCCAGAAAATTTGAAAATTCACTAGAAGTGTGCTTTTGATCTGAATTTTTTTACACAAGATTGATATGCAAATTGCCCAGGTTGTCCTAATTTTTCAGAATTTTTGAAGTAGTAGAAGTATGGTTTCTGTTCAGATCATTACAGACTATTCTGTTTCTGGCAGATTATGTTTTCAATGCATAGTTTGCTTGTTTTCTAGTTTTTATGGCTTATATTGCTCAATATAAATTGTAGAAATGATATGGTATAGTAGGCATTGTGTAAGAACAATTATGAATCTTGTCTTTAACAGTACCAAAGTGAATGATTTACTCTTTATCATACTAACCAATCTCATGAAGTTCTGTTAAGTTTTGTGTGATTGAGGTTTTGAAGTTTTGGGTGAGATATCGATATGAGGAGAATAAGGAGTGGAAGGACCCTAAGCTTGGGGATGCCCAAGGCACTCCAAGGTAATATTCAAGGAAGACTCAATCGCCTAAGCATGATTAACTAGCATAAACAATCATCTGATCATCATCTACTTCTTGTGACGCTTGCTCTGCTTGTGGCTCGATCCGGGCTTGTCGATTTGGGTAACGAGGAACTTCCATCGACAACATCTCCAACAACACTGCTGCTGGTCAGGATGAAGTGGGCATGGATGATGCCTCTTCCTCTACTTAAATCTCTGCTTTTTCTTTATTTCTCTTTTGCGTAGTTGGAATGTCCTTTGCTGGAACGTTCGGGGTTTAAATTCGGATGCGCAACAATTAGGGCTCTCCAACACTATCGCTACAACTGGCTGTGCTACGTCTGTTTGCAAGAAACTAAAATGCCTAGCATTGATCTTGCTTTTATTAAGTCATGCTGTCCAAGACACTTTGATAAATTTGCTTACATCCCCCCTTCTGGTGCCTCGGGTGGTATTCTCACGATCTGCAATTCGGCATTATTTACTGGCACGGGTGTATCTACCGAAGAATTTTCACTCACAATTAATTTTTGATCCACCCAATCAACATAGTCCTGGACTCTAGTCAATATTTACGGGCCTTGTTCTGGAGATGAACGAAAAAATTACACTGATTGGCTCTATAATGTTGCTATTCCTACTCATGAAGATTGGTTACTTCCTGGGGACTTTAATTACATCAGGGCTCTGGATAATAGAAATAAACCAGGGGGTGATGTTAATGATATGGCAACTTTCAATGACATCATTCATAAACATAATCTTATTGAAATTCCTATCAAAGGGCGCTCCTACACTTGGAGCAATATGCAGAAGGAACCGCTATTGGAACAACTTGATTGGTTTCTTACCTCCATCCATTGGACATCTGCCTACCCCAATACCTTGGTAAAACATCTAGGTAAACCCGCGTATGACCATACACCTTGTGTCGTTACCATTGAAACCAAAATACCCAGGTCCATAGTCTTCGGTTTTGAAGCTTATTGGGTTTTACATCCGAGATTTATGGAAGTTGTTCAAAAGGCTTGGGCCAAACCAGTTAAGTCAACCAATGCAGCAACAACTCTTTGTAGGAAATTTAAACACTTGCGGCATGAGCTCAAGATCTGGAGTAAGAATATCTCTAAACTTTCCATTGCCATTGCAAACTCAAACAAGACACTTAAGGAACTTGATGATATTGAAGATAAAAGGAACCTCACCTTGCTGGAGACAAACTTCAGGAATATAATTAAGAAGCATCTTCTTAGACTTCTTGATTATCAATGACAGTACTGGAAAAAACGTTGCACCATTAGATGGGTCAAATTCCGTGACGAAAACTCGAAGTTTTTCCAAGCTCTTGCCACAGAAAGATTCAGAAAGAACAATGTTTCGTCACTGATGGCACCTGATGGTACATGTGTTGAAGATCACAATGGCAAAGAATCACTACTTTTCCACGCTTATAAAGAGAGAATTGGAACTGCTGCACCCCCACATATGAGGTTTGATCTTCCTTCTCTCATAGAACCCACCCCTGGCCTTGACTCACTTACTGTGCCATTTACCACTGAAGAAATAGGTGATCAAAGACATGCCTAGTGATCGTGCGCCCGACCCGGATGGTTTTAGTGGTATTTTCCTCAAGACTTGCTGGCATATAATCAAACACGATATGTATGAGCTATGCAACCAATTTTATGAAGGCACCCTAAACCTGGAAAGTATCAATGAAGGCCTCATCACCCTAATAACAAAAATCAGTTCGCCTTCAATAGTGAATGATTACCGACCGATGACATTACTCAACTGCTGTCTTAAAATGATCACCAAGCTTCTCGCAAACCGTCTGCAGAAAATTGTGTTACAAGTGGTTCACCGCAACCAGTATGGCTTCCTGAAGGGTCGCTCTATACAAGACTGTCTCGCTTGGGCATTTCAATATATACATCTTTGTCAAAAATCGAAGCGTGAGATCATGTTGCTAAAGCTCGACTTTGCTAAGGCCTTCGACACCATTGAGCACACGACCATGCTAGAGATTATGAAGCAGATGGGATTCAACAACCGTTGGATTTCTTGGATTAGGTGTCTATTCTCCTCAGAAAAATCTTCCATCTTACTTAATGGGGTACCAGGATGTACATTTCACTGTAAAAAGGGGGTCCGCCAGGGCGACCCACTTTCGCCACTCATTTTCGTCTTGGCTGCGGATCTCCTTCAGGCGGCAATCAACAAAGCTTTTAGGCAAGGCCTTCTTCGTTTACCTTTCCCGTGCCCCGGACAGACGGAATATCCAGTGATTCAATACGCCGACGACACGATTCTTCTCCTCCCTGCATGTGTCACGCAAGCACACGCACTCAAGTCCATCATAAACGATTATGGAAGCTCCATCGGACTCACAACCAACTTTCACAAATCAACATTGATCCCCATCAACATGAGTATGGAGCATAGTAAAGCCATCGCTGATATTTTTGGTTGCTCAATTGGGACAATGCCGTTCACTTACTTGGGATTGCCGTTTGGTACCACTAAACCCACCATCCAGGATCTCATGCCACTTGTCTATCGTGTTGAACGAAGTCTCACCTCTACAATGTCCATGATGTCATATGGTGGGAAGTTATCTTTGCTCAACTCTGCGGTCACGTCTCTGCTTATCTATGCAATGTGCACTCTCAAGTTTACACCCAAGCTTAGTAAAGGGACTTGCCGGTAACGAAATTGAACAAGGTATCACTACTGGAGTCCACCTCTTTGCCGTCCGCCATGGCGGACGGCAAAGGCATGGATCATGGAAGGCAAACTCCTTTGCCTTCCGCCAGCAGACGGCAAACCGTCCATCCGAACACGTGCCAGCAAAGGCCTTCTTTGTCTCCGCTTACTGGAACGGACGGCAAAGGATTGTGCCATCCACCGTTCGTGGCCAGCAAACGGCAACGAGTGTGGACGGCGCTGAGGTGGGGTGAGAGCCGTTAGGGGTTAATGGCGTGCTTTGCAGTAAGTCAGCAGACGGCAAAGAGGCTAAGGTCTTTGTCGTCCGCTGGCAGACGGCAAAGTGCTCAAACATGCCAGTCCCAGGAATCACAGGTAGCTGCCATGTGGCATGTTTGCCGTCAGCTGAAGAAGAAGGAGAAGAAGGAGAAGAAGGAGAAGAAGGAGAAAGGAAGGAGAGAAGGAGAGAAGAAGAAGAAGAGAAGAAGAAGAAGAAGAAGAAGAAGAAGAAAGAAGAAGAAGAAGAAGAAGAAGAAGAAGAAGAAGAAGAAGAAGAAGAAGAAGAAGAAGAAGAAGAAGAAGAAGAAGAAGAAGAAGAAGAAGAAGAAGAAGAAGAAGAAGAAGAAGAAGAAGAAGAAGAAGAAGAAGAAGAAGAAGAAGAAGAAGAAGAAGAAGAAGAAGAAGAAGAAGAAGAAGAAGAAGAAGAAGAAGAAGAAGAAGAAGAGAAGAAGAAGAAGAAGAAGAAGAAGAAGAAGAAGAAGAAGAAGAAGAAGAAGAAGAAGAAGAAGAAGAAGAAGAAGAAGAAGAAGAAGAAGAAGAAGAAGAAGAAGAAGAAGAAGAAGAAGAAGAAGAAGAAGAAGAAGAAGAAGAAGAAGAAGAAGAAGAAGAAGAAGAAGAAGAAGAAGAAGAAGAAGAAGAAGAAGAAGAAGAAGAAGAAGAAGAAGAAGAAGAAGAAGAAGAAGAAGAAGAAGAAGAAGAAGAAGAAGAAGAAGAAGAAGAAGAAGAAGAAGAAGAAGAAGAAGAAGAAGAAGAAGAAGAAGAAGAAGAAGAAGAAGAAGAAGAAGAAGAAGAAGAAGAGAAGAGAAGAAGAAGAAGAAGAAGAAGAAGAAGAAGAAGAAGAAGAAGAGAAGAAGAAGAAGAAGAAGAAGAAAGAAGAAGAAGAAGAAGAAGAAGAAGAAGAAGAAGAAGAAGAAGAAGAAGAAGAAGAAGAAAGAAGAAGAAGAAGAGAAGAAGAAGAAGAAGAAGAAGAAGAAGAAGAAGAAGAAGAAGAAGAAGAAGAAGAAGAAGAAGAAGAAGAAGAAGAAGAAGAAGAAGAAGAAGAAGAAGAAGAAGAAGAAGAAGAAGAAGAAGAAGAAGAAGAAGAAGAAGAAGAAGAAGAAGAAGAAGAAGAAGAAGAAGAAGAAGAAGAAGAAGAAGAAGAAGAGAAGAAGAAGAAGAAGAAGAAGAAGAAGAAGAAGAAGAAGAAGAAGAAGAAGAAGAAGAAGAAGAAGAAGAAGAAGAAGAAGAAGAAGAAGAAGAAGAAGAAGAAGAAGAAGAAGAAGAAGAAGAAGAAGAAGAAGAAGAAGAAGAAGAAGAAGAAGAAGAAGAAGAAGAAGAAGAAGAAGAAGAAGAAGAAGAAGAACATAGTTATCATAATGAGCATGGATGCTACTGAAGTCCCAAGTATGATACTGAAGAACTCGAAAGCATCCAACTCGTACTACGGTGTGGCAGAGCGGAGTCTGCGGTGGCGGCTTCCCCCCATCTCTGATAAGCAGCAGAAGAGATCAATTAGTACCCTTATAACATTATCATACAACATTATAGCATAAGAAATTTTGAGCAGAAAATAATCAACTAAACTAAGTTATCATTTCTTTGGATCCTTTGCGTCAAAATCTCCATTTATTTGGGATATTGCAAGGTTCGAGTCCCCGCGCACCTCTAGGCATTGTATGCCCATAGAAACAGCCATCCGAAGACCGTGTAGTAGTGCCTCATATTCCGCTGTGTTATTGGAGTCCGTATACATGATTTGTAATACGTAACGGACTGTGCCCCCTATAGGGGATATTAGGATGACACCAGTGATACGTCTCCAACGTATATATAATTTTTTATTGTTCCATGCTATTATATTATCTCTTTTGGATGTTTAATGGGCTTTAATATTCCTTTTTATATTATTTTTGGGACTAACCTATTAACCAAAGGCCCAGTGGAATTTGCTGTTTTTTTTGCCTATTTCAATGTTTCACAGAAAAGGAATATCAAACGGAATCCAAACGGAATGAAACCTTCGCGAGGATCTTTTTTGCAACAAACGCAATCCAGGAGACTTGGAGTGGATGTCAAGAAAGCAATGAGGTGGCCAGGAGGCAGGAGGGTGCGCCCAGGGGGGTAGGCGCGCCCCCACCCTCGTGGGCCCCTCATAGCTCCACCGACCTACTTATTTCGCCTATATATACTCTTATACCCTGAAAACATCCAGGGGAGCCACGAAACCACTTTTCCACCGCCGCAACCTTCTGTACCCGTGAGATCCCATCTTGGGGCCTTTTCCGGCGATCTGCCACAGGGGGATTCGATCATGGAGGGCTTCTACATCAACATCATAGCCTCTCTGATGATGTGTTAGTAGTTTACCGCAGACCTTCGGGTCCATAGTTATTAGCTAGATGGCTTCTTCTCTCTCTTTGGATCTCAATACAAAGTTCTCCTCGATCTTCTTGGAGATCTATTCGACGTAATACTTTTTGTGGTGTGTTTGCCGAGATCCGATGAATTGTGGGTTTACGAACTTGATTATATATGAATGTTATTTTATTCTTCTCTCAATTCTTATATGCATGATTTGATATCTTTGCAAGTCTCTTCGAATTATCAGTTTATTTTGGCCTACTAGATTGATCTTTCTTGCAATGGGAGAAGTGCTTAGCTTTGGGTTCAATCTTGTGGTGCTCGATCCCAGTGACAGAAAGGGAAACGACACGTATTGTATTGTTGCCATTGAGGATAAAAAGATGGGGTTTATATCATATTGCTTGAGTTTATCCCTCTAGATCATGTCATCTTGCCTAATGTGTTACTCTGTTCTTATGAACTTAATACTCTAGATGCATGCTGGATAGCGGTCGATGTGTGGAGTAATAGTAGTAGATGCAAAACCGTTTTGGTCTAGTTGACATGGACGTGATGCCTATATTCATGATCATTGCCTTAGATATCATCATAACTATGCGCTTTTTTTATGAATTGCTCGGCAGTAATTTGTTCACCCACCATACTATATGCTATCTTGAGAGAAGCCACTAGTGAAACCTATGGCCCCCGAGTCTACTTTACATCATATAAGTTTCAAATCTACAATTCTAGTTTACTATTTACTTTGCAATCTTTATTTTCCAATCTATACAAGAAAAAATACCAAAAATATTTATCTTATTATCTTTATCAGATCTCACTTTTGCAAGTGGCCATCAAGGGATTGACAACCGCTTTATCGCATTGGTTGCAAGGTTCTTGATTGTTTGTGCAGGTACTAGGCGATTTTCTTGTAGTCTCCTACTGGATTGATACCTTGGTTCTCAAAAACTAAGGGAAATACTTACACACTTTGCTGCATTACCCTTTCCTCTTCAAGGGAAAACCAACGCATGCTCAAGAGGTAGCAACCAGCCCCCAGTCTGGCTAACATTTTAGAGCCGTCAAAGTAGATCACCAAGTTGGAGTATGCGCCGTACTCTTTAGGGAGTTCGGCTTCTATCCACTCGGTGACAAAGTCAGCCAATACCTGAGATTTAATAGCCCGTCGTGGCTTGTATGTTATTTCAAATGGTAAGAGCTCGATAGCCCACTTTGTAATGTGGCCGGTGGCGTCTTGATTGTTTATGATGTCATTGAGTGGTACCTCGAAGGCCACCATAATTGAGCACTCTTGAAAGTAGTGCTGCAGCTTTCGAGATGCCATGAAAACCGCAAATGCTATCTTTTGATAGTGTGGGTATCGGGATTTGCATGGTTTGAGAACCGCCGATACGTAATATACTGGTCTTTGGAGTGGGAATTTGTGTCCCTCTTCCTCTCGTTCAACGACGAGCACGATGCTCACTACCTGGTGAGCTGCCGAGATGTACAACAGCATGGGTTCGTCGACATTAGATGCGGCAAGAATTGGGTTATTCGCTAACAAAGCATTTATTTCTTCAAAACCGGCTGTTGCCGCGTCCGTCCAGTCAAAGTGGTCGGTACGTCGGAGCAGGTGATAAAGTGGCAGCGCCTTCTCTCCCAACCTGGAGATAAATCGGCTCAAGGCTGCCATGCACCCAGCTAGCTTTTGGCCTATTTTAGGTCTGTTGGTGTTGCCAACTGTGACAGGGCTCGGATTTTGGCCGGATTTGCTTCGATTCCTCTATTGGAAACAATGAGCCCTAGCAGCTTTCCGGCCGGAACACCGAAAACGCATTTTTCTGGATTGAGCTGTATGTCATATGTTCGGAGGTTGTCGAATGTACAGCGTAAGTCATCCACCAATTATACAACATGTTTGGTTTTGATGACTACATCATCTACATATGCCTCCACCATCTTGCCAATTTGTTTTTCCAGACATGTTTGAATCATGGGTTGGTAGGTGGCGCCGGCGTTTTTGAGGTCGAAAGGCATAATGTTGAAGCAGAAAGGCCCGTACAAAGTAATCATTGTCGTTGCAGCCTGGTCGGATTCCTTCATCTTAATTTGATGGTCTCCGGAGTATGCATCTAGGAAGCACAGTGAATCATGTCCTACAGTTGTATCAATGATTTGGTCAATGCGGGGCAATGGGAAGGGATCCTTAGTGCAAGCCTTGTTGAGGTCTTTGAAATCGACACAAAGGCGCCAGGATTTGTCCTTCTTTGGCACCATGACCAGGTTTGCTAGCCAATCCGGGTGTTTGATTTCTCTGATGAACCTGGCCTCAAGTAGTTTCGCTAGATCCACCCCCATAGCCTGTCGCTTGGGTTTGGAAAATTGCCGCAGCGTTAGCTTGACTGGCTTGAACCCCTTTCTTATGTTGAGGTTGTGTTCGGCTAGCCTGCGTGGGATTCCTGGCATATCCGAAGGATGCCAGGCAAAGATGCCCCAATTCTTGCGCAGGAACGCTCTTAGAGGGACGTCGACCGTCGGGTCCAGCTGTGCCCCAATGGCTGCTATTTTATTAGGATCCGTCGGGTGAACTTGAAATTTGACAATTTTGTCTGTTGGCTTGAAAGAAGTGGACTTAGGCCTCTTATCGAGGATTACGTTGTCCTATCCACTGTGAAATGCAGCTCGTTGAGCTCCTCGGCCGCAAGGGCCTCGGATAATGCCTCGAGGGCCAAGGATGCGGTTTTGTTTTCAGCACGGAGTGCTATGTCCGGATCACTGGTGATAGTGATAACGCCGTTGGGTACGGGCATTTTGAGCTTCATGTATCCGTAATGGGGTATGGCTTGAAAGCGTTTGAATGCGTCTCGCCCCAACAGGGTGTGATATCCGTTGTTGAAAGGTGCCACGTGAGAGCAACTCTTCGGACCTATAGTTCTCTGGTGTGCCAAATACCACATCAAGTTTTATTTTCCCCGAACATTGCGCTTCTCGACTGGGGATGATACCTCAAAAGGTTGTACTGCTTTGCTCGATGCGACTCTTGTCCATTTGCATTTTGTCGAGCGTATCCTCATCGATGAGGTTTAGTCCGCTGCCACTGTCCATGAGCACTTTAGTGAGCCGAAAACCGTCCACGATTAGGTTTAAGACCAAGGCGGCTTGTGCACGGACTGAGCGGGCCCTTGGTTCATCGTTGCGGCGAAAGTTATCGATGTATCGTTCCAAGGATTTACTGCGGCTAATTGGTTGACTTCGGCAAGGTCGCGGAGCGCCCTTTTATGCTAATTGTTTGAAGAAAAGGTCTCAAAGACCATAAAGACATTAAGATCGTCATCCTCCGAAGAATATTTCTCTGAGGTCTTATTGGTGAGGATAGCCTCACCGTTCTTAGCCACCTGCCGGAGTACCCAACATGCCCGAAGGCTGTGTGTTGGCTTGGAATCACGCGTCGAGTGTATCTGGCAGGGCTTGTCGAGCCGTTCAGCAAGGATAGTTCTGTGTCCCGTTAAGGACGATAATCAGGTGCCCCGTGAAGGTGCACTCTTTTTGTCCGTCCGGTGGGCGCTTTGAAGGCGGACGGTTCCCACCGGGCTGTATGGAATTTCCAGGCGCTTTCCATGGCGCAATACTTCTACACTATGTGTGCTAGATCTGCGAAGGGCAGTATGCAGCGTCGGTTGATGGCATTGAGGATCCCTTCATCCGTACAGTTGCGGCAAAATACTGTAACTGCGTCATCGTCGCAACAATCATTGATCTTGTTTTTGACAAGGAGGAATCTAGCTCAAAAGTGATGGACTATTTCCCGGGGTTGCTGCTGTACATACATTAGATCGCAAATGTCTAGAGGACCGGAGTTGCTTGGGGAGTATTGCTTGTTGTGGGTGGGTGGTTTTAAATTCGAATCCTGGCCCATCGTTGGATCCAGAGCTTGAAGAGCTTCTGAGGTCGCTGACCCCGGATCCGGAGTGTTCTGGGAGTTTTCAGGCTCAACGCCTGTTTTTGTGTTCATAGGACAGAGGGTCTCTTCCCGAAGACGGGTATCCGGCAGACAGGGCTCGGAAATCCGAACATAGCTCGTTCTCAGCATAGGGGAAGAGGTGTCGTCTGCTCGTTCCTCCATGAACGCGACCAGGTGGGTGACAGGAGGGGATCTGATTTCCCTCTGATCGGGTTTAAGCCCGATCCGATGATAGTCGGTTGCGACCCCTAAGGCGGCGATGTGATCTAGCAGCTCGTTCAAGGACGAGACATTGGTCGGATCCATCTTATCGGAGTTCTTCAGGCTGATGCGGAGATGATTTTTGGCAATTCGGGGGACCGCCTTTGGCTCAAAGGCCAAGCGGGCACCCATGGTGAAACTACTGAGCTGGAGGGTCTGCCCAGGAACCATGGCCCTTCCAGAGGTGATTTTGTCATTGATAACAAGGCGATCCATCAGTCCTTCTATTGACGACACAGAGGAACTCTCAATGAAGGCACCAATGTTGGTGTCAAAACCGGCAGATCTTGGGTAGGGGGTCCCAAACTGTGCGTCTGAGAATTAAGGGTAACAGGAGAAAAGGGACACGATGTTTTACCCAGGTTCGGGCCCTCTTGATGGAGGTAAAACCCTACTTCCTGCTTGATTTACATTGATGAGTATAGGGGTTACAAGAGTTGACCTACCTCGAGATCGTAATGGCTAACCTTAGATGTCTAGCCTATATGATTTTTGATATATAGCCTCTATGGACTAACCCCTCCGGTTTATATAGACACCAGAGGGGCCTAGGGTTATACAAGGTCGGTTTATAGAGAAAGGAAGTTACACGTATAGCCACCAAGCTCGCAATCCACGCAACAGAGACCCCCATCTGGACACGGGAAAAGCCTTCTATCTTATATCTTCACGGCCCATCAGTCCGGCCCATATCACATAGCCTGGACACCCGAGGACCCGTTTATCCAGGACTCCCTCACTTCCCACCTCCCTCTTGGGGGGCAAGTCACCCTAGGGGAGATCCCGTCTACCCTGGCCTCCGCCCCCCTAGGGGAAACCCTAGGGGCGCCACCCTCTCCTCCCCCCTATATATAAAGAGGTCGAGAGAGAGGGAAGCCGCACCCCCTTGAGCACATCTCCATGCCACAGTGTTGCCTCTCCTCTCCCTCGCATCCCTCATCCTCTTCGTAGTGCTTAGCAAAGCTTTGCTGAGATTTCTCCACGACCATCGGCACCACGCCTTCCTACTGCTGGAGGACTCGAGCTACTACTTCATCACTCGCTAGATCGAGGAGGTAAAGTCGTTATCAATCCATACATGTGTTGAACGCTGAGGTTGATGGACTCCTGGATTAAGGGGTCCTCGGGCGTCCGGACTATGTAACATGGGCCGAACTAATGGGCTAT
Organism: Triticum aestivum; assembly: GCF_018294505.1. Classification (NCBI taxonomy): domain Eukaryota; kingdom Viridiplantae; phylum Streptophyta; class Magnoliopsida; order Poales; family Poaceae; genus Triticum; species Triticum aestivum. Next base: position 748,502,884 of record NC_057813.1, on the reverse strand, counting down.
GAAGATACAAGATAGAAGATATCTCCCGTCTCCGGATGGGACTCTCCTTTGCGTGGATGGCAAGCTTGGCGTTCGGATATGTAGATTCCTTCCTTTGTAAACCGACTCTGTACAACCCTAGGCCCCTCTGATGTCTATAGAAACCGGAGGGTTTAGTCCGTAGGGGTAATCATAATCGTACAGGCTAGACATCTAGGGTTTAGCCATTACGATCTCGTGGTAGATCAACTCTTGTAATCCTTGTATTCATCAAGATCAATCAAGCAGGAAGTAGGGTATTACCCCCACCAAGAGGGCCCGAACCTGGGTAAACATCGTGTCCCCCGTCTCCTGTTACCATCGAACTTAGACACACAGTTCGGGACCCCGTACCCGAGATCCGCCGGTTTTGACACCGACAAAGGTGTCGTCCGTTCGACACTTAGATCGGGAGTTTGCGGGACGGATCGTGATTGGATTGCGAAGACGTTCGACTACATCAACCGCGTTTCTTAACGCTTCCGCTTAGTGATCTACAAGGGTACGCAGATCCAATCTCTACTGTCGTAGATGGTCATCTCCTAGATTGGATCTTGGTGAGTGTAGGAATTTTTTTGTTTCCCATGCAAAGTTCCACAACAGTGGCATCATGAGCTAGGTTTATATGCATATATGACATCATGAATAGAACACAAAGGAGTTTGTGGGCGTTGGTATTCAGATTGCTTCCTTCCTTGGTCTTTTCTTGATTCAGCGATATTGTGGGATGAAGCGGCCCGGACCAACCTTACTTGTTCACGTACATGAGACCGATTCCATCGACAGACATGCGCCTTTGTTGCATAAATATGGCTGGCGGGTGTCTGTCTCTCCCACCTTAGTTGAATCTGATTCGACAAAGGCGGTCCTTGTAGAAGGTTAAATAGCAACTTGCATATCACCGTTGTGGCTATGCATAGGTAAGAACCGTTCTTGCTAGATACCCATAGCAGCCACGTAAAACATGCAACAAAAATTAGAGGACGTCTAACTTGTTTTTGCAGGGTATGTTATGATATGATATGGCGAAAGACATGATGAAATATATTTTATTTGTGAGATGATCATGTTTGTAATAGTTTATATCGACTTGCATGTCGACGCATACAGCAACCGGCAGGAGCCATAGGGTTGTCTTTAATTATTGCATGACATGCGTGTCAATCATTAAGTGCTATGTAATGCTTTACTTTATCGCTAAGCAGTAGCAATATTAGTAGAAGCATGGTTGGCGTGACAACCCCGATGGTGGCACAATGATGGAGATCATGATGATGGAGATCATGGTGTCATGCCGGTGACGATGGAGATCATGTCGGTGCTTTGGAGATGGAGATCAAAAGCACACGTTGATGGCTATATCATGTCACTTATGATTTGCATGTGATGTTAATCCTTTTATGCATCTTATTTTGCTTAGGACGATGGTAGCATTATAAGGTGATCCCTCACTAAAATTTCAAGATAAAATTGTGTTCTCCCCAAGTGTGCACCGTTGAGTAAGTTCGTTTTTTCGAAGAACCACGTGATAATCGGGTGTGATAGACTCTACGTTCACATACAACGGGTGCACGCCAGTTTTACACATGCGGAACACTTGGGTTAAACTTGATGAGCCTAGCATGTACAAACATGGCCTCGGAACACAAGAGAGTGAAATGTCGAACATGAGTCATATAGTAGATATGATCAACATCAATATATTCACCATTGAAACCACCTCATCTCACGTGATGATCGGACTTGGGTTGGTGAATTTGGATCATGTTACACTCGGATGACCGGAGGGATGTCAATTTGAGTGGGATTTCTTAAGTAATATGATTAATTTAACTCATTTATCATGAACAATAGTCCAAGCTTTGCAAATTATGTTATAGATCAATAGCTCACACTGTAGCTCCCTGTTTTAATACGTTCCTAGAGAAAGACTAAGTTGAAAGATATTGTAAGAAATATGCGGACTAGGTCCGTAGTCTGAGGACTCTCCTCACTTCTACACAGAAGGCTTATGTCCTTGATGCACCGCCCAGTGTACCAACCCCTCTACCGTCGTCTATGGATGTTGTGAATATCTAGCAGACACGTTCCGATGACTACTTCATAGTTTAGTGCACCATGCTTTACGGCTCAGAATCGGGTCTCCAAAGACGTTTTGAACACCATGGAACATATGAGATGTTCCAAGAGTTGAAATTGGTATTTCAGGCTCATGCCCGTGTTGAGAGGTATGAGACCTCTGACAAGTTCTTTGCCTATAAGATGGAGGACAATAGCTCAAACAATGAGCATGTGCTCAGAATGTCTGGGTGCTATAATCACTTGAATCATGTGGGAGTTATTCTTCCCGATAAGATAGTGATTGATAGAGTACTCCAGACACTATCACCAAGCTATTAGAACTTCGTGATGAACCATAACATGTAAGGGATGGAGATGATCCCGGAGCTGTTCGTGGTAGGCCGCGGAGGTAGAAATCAAGAAGGAGCATCAAGTGTTGATTGTTAACAAGACCACTAGTTTCAAGAAGGGCAAGGGCAAGAAGGGAAACTTCATGAATGGCAAGCCAGTTGCTGCTCCAGTGAAGAAACCCAAGGTTGAACCCAAACCCGAGACTAAGTGCTTCTATTGTAAGAAGAACGGCCACTGGTAGCGGAACTATCCCAAATACTTGGTAGATAAGAAGGCTGGAAACTTTCAAAAAAGTATATTTGATATATGTGTTATTGATGTGTACCTTACTAGTACTCCTAGTAGCACCTGGGTATTAGATACCGGTTCAGCTGCTAATATTGGTAACTTGAAACAAAAGCTACGGAATAAACGAAGACTAGCTAAGGGTGAGGTGACGATGTGTGTTGGAAGTGTTTCCAAGGTTGATGTGATCACCATCGCACGCTCCCTCTACCTTTGGGATTAGTGCTGAACCTAGATAAATGTTATTTGGTGTCTGTGTTGAGCATGAACATGATTAGATCATGTTTATTGCAATACGGTTATTCATTGAAGTGAGAGCATAATGGTTATTCTGTTACATGAATAATACCTTCTATGGTCATGCACCCAATGTGAATAGTTTATTGAATCTCGATCATAGTGATACACATGTTCATAACATTGAGGCCAAAAGATGTAGAGTTGATAATGATAATACCAATTTCTTGTGGCACTATCGCTTAGGTCATATTGGTGTAAAGCGCATGAAGAAACTCCATGCTGATGGACTTTTGGAGTCACTTGATTTTGAATCACTTGACACATGCGAACCATGCCTCATTGTCAAGATGACTAAAACCCCGTTTTCTGGAACAATGGAACGGGCAAGTGACTTGTTGGAAATCATAGATGTTGATGTGTGCGGTCTGATGAGTGTTGACGCGTGCGGTGGATATCGTTATTTCCTCACCTTCACCGACGATTTGAGTAGATATGGGTACGTTTACTTAATGAAGCATAAGTCTGAAACATATGAAAAGTTCAAGCAATTTCAGACTCAAGTTGAGAATCATCGTAACAAAAAGATTAAATTCCTACGATCCTATCAAAGGGGAGAATATCTGAGTTATGAGCTTTACAATCACTTAAGACAATGTGGGATTGTTTCACAGTTGACGCAACCTGGAACACCACAGTGTAATGGTGTGTCCGAACGTTGTAATTGTACCTTATTGGATATGGTGCGTTCTATGATGTCTCTTGCCGATCTGCCACTATCGTTTTGGGGTTATGCATTAGAGACAACTACATTCACTTTAAATAGGGCACCATCTAAGTTCGTGGAGACGACACCATATGAACTATGGTTTGGCAAGAAACCTAAGTTGTCATTTCTTAAGGTTTGGGGCTACGATGCTTATGTCAAAAGGCTTCAGCCGGAAAAGCTCGAACCCAAAGCGGACAAATGCATCTTCATAGGATACCCAAAAGAGACGGTTTGGTATACCTTCTATCTCAGATCCGAGGGCAAAGCATTTGTCACTAAGAATGGGTCCTTTCTCGAGAAAGAGTTTCTCTCGAAAGAATTGAGTGGGAGGAAGATAGAACTTGATGAGGTTGTTGAATCTTTACTTCAACCAGAGAGTAGCGCAACATAGACAGATGTTTCTGTGGCACCTACTTCAGTTGAAGGGGAAGCTAATGATGATGATCATGACGCTTCGAATCAAGTCACTATCGAACCTTGTAGGTCGACATGGGTATGTACAACTTCTGAGTGGTACGGTAACCCTATCTTGGAGGTCATGTTGTTGGACAATGGTGAACCTACGAGCTATGGTGAAGCGTTGGTGGGCCCGGATTCCAACAAATGGCTAGGAGCCATGAAATCCGAGATAGGATCCATGTATGAGAACAAAGTATGGACTTTGGTGGACTTGCCCGATGATCGACAAGCCATTGAGAATAAATGGATCTTTAAGAAGAAGACATATGTTGATGGTAATGTCACCATTTATGAAGCTCGACTTGTCGCAAAGAAGGTTCCGACAAGTTCGAGGACTTGACTATGATGAGACTTTCCCACTCATAGCGATGCTAAAGTCTGTTGGAGTTATGTTAGCAGTTGCTGCATTTTCATTTACGAAATCTGGCAGATAGATGTCAAAACAAAGTTTCCTTGACGGTTTCCGTGAGGAAGGTTGTATGTGATACAACCAGAAGGTTTTGTCGATCCTAAGGATGCTAAAAGCTATGCAAGCTCTAGCGATCCTTCTATGGACTGGAGCAAGCATCTCGGAGTTGGAACATACGCTTTGATGAGGTGATCAAAGCTTTTGGGTTTATACAAAGTTTGCAAGAAACTTGTATTTACAAGAAAGTGGTTGGGAGCACTACAACATTTCTGATAAGTATATATGGATGACATATTGTTGATCAGAAATGATGTAGAACTTTTGGAAAGCATAAAGGGTTGTTTGAAAGGAGTTTTTTAAAGGAAGACATGGGTAAAGCTGTTTACACATTGGGCAACAAGATCTATATAGATAAATCAAGATGCCTAATAAAACTTTCACAGAGCACATACCTTGACATGATTTTGAAGGGGTTCAAAATGGATCAGTGAAAGGAGTTCTTGCCTGAGTTGTAAGGTGTGAAGTTGAGTAAGACTCAAAGCTCGACCACAGTAGAAGAAAAAGAAAGGATGGAGGCCGTCACCTATGCCTTAGCCATAGGCTTTATACGATATGCCATGTTTTGTACCGCACCTGATGTGTGCCTTTCCACGTGTCAGGCAAGGGGGTACAAGAGTGATCCAGGAGTGGATCACTAGACAGCGGTCAAAATTATCCTTGGAGGAATAAGAAAATGTTTCTCGGTTATGGAGGTGATAAAGAGTTCGGCGTAAAGGGTTACGTCGATGCAAGCTTTCACACCTATCCGGATGACTCTGAGTAGCAAACCATATACGTATAGTGGAGCAACCATTTGGAATAGCTCCAAGTGGAGCGTGGTAGCGGCATGTACAATATGACATAGAGATTTGCAAAGTACACACGGATCTGAATGTTGCAGACCCGTGGACTAAAACCTCTCTCACAAGCATAACATGATCAAACCCTAGAACTCATTGAGTGTTAATCACATGGTTATGTGAACTAGATTATTGACTCTAGTAAACTCTTTGGGTGTTAGTCACATGCGATCTGAACTATGAGTGTTAATCACATGGCGATGTGAACTAGATTATTGACTCTGGTGCAAGTGGGAGACTGTTGGAAATATGCCCTAGAGGCAATAATAAATTGGTTATTATCATATTTCATTGTTCATGATAATCTTTATTATCCATGCTAGATTTGTATTGATCGGAAACTCAGATACATATGTGGATACATAGACAACAACGTGTCCCTAGTAAGCCTCTATCGGACTAGCTCATTGATCGAAGATGGCTATGATTTCCTAGCCATGGACATAAGCTTTCATTTGATAACGGGATCACATCATTAGGAGAATGATGTGATGGCCAAGACCCAAACTATAAACGTAGCATATGATCGTATCAAGTTTATTGCTATCATTTTTTGCATGTCAAGTATATATGTTCCTATGACCATGAGATCATGCAACTCACTAACATCGGAGGAATACCTTGTGTGTATCAAACGTTGCAATGTAATTCGGTGACTATAAAGGTGCTCTACAGGTATCTCCGAGGGTGCCTGTTGAGTTGGCATGGATCAAGACTGGGATTTTTGACTTCGTATGACGAAGAGGTATCTCTGGGCCCTCTCGGTAATACAACATCACAAGAAGCTTGCAAGCAATGTGACTAATAAGTTAGCCGCGGAATCTTGTATTAAGGAACGAGTAAAGAGACTTGCCGATAATGAGATTCAACTAGGTATGGAGATACCGTCGACCAAATCTCGGGTAAGTAACATACCGATAGACAAAGGGAACTACATACGAGATTAGTTGAATCCTTGACATCCAGGTTCGACCGATAAGATCTTCGTAGAATATGTGGGAACCAATATGGGCATCCAGGTCCTGCTATTGGTTATTGACCGTACAGGTGTCTCAGTCATGTCTACATAGTTTTCGAACCCGCAGGGTCTACACACTTAACGTTTGGTGACGATATAACTATAGCTGAGTTATTATGGTGGTTACCAAAGGTTGTTCGGAGTCCCGGATGAGATCCCGGACATGACGAGGAACTCTGAAACGGTCTGGAGGTGAAGATCGATATAATGGACGAAGGGAATTGGAGTCCGGAACTGTTCCGGGGGTACCGGATGATGAACAGCGTCACCGAAAGGGGTTTCGGGGGGCCCCGGCAAGTGTGGGGGGGGGGGCATGGGCCAATGGGAGGGGGGAAACTCTAGGGGAGATCCCATCTTCCCTGGCCGCCGCCCCCCCTAGGGGAAACCCTAGGGGCGCCACCCCCTCCTCCCGTCCCCTATATATAGAGAGTTCGAGAGAGAGGGCAGCCGCACCCCCTTGAGCACATCTCCACGACACGGCGCTGCCTCTCCTCTCCCTCCCATCCCCCATCCTTTCTGTAGTGCTTAGCGAAGCTCTGCTGAGATTCCTCCATCACCACTGCCACCACGCTTTCGTGCTGCCAGAGGACTCGAGCTACTACTTCACCATCACTCGGTGGATAGAGGAGGTGAATGCGTCTCAAGCCGTACGTGTGTTGAACGCGGAGGTGCCGTCCATTCGGCACTTGAATCGTGATTGGATCGCGAAGACGTTCGACTACATCAATCGCGTTTCTTAACGCTTCCGCTTAGCTTTCTACAAGGGTATGTAGATCCAATATCTCCTCTCGTAGATGGTCATCTCCTAGATTGGATCTTGGTGAGCATATGAAATTTTTTGTTTTCCATGCAATGTTCCCCAACAGTGGGTCCCCAAGCACGTGGTCACCACCGGATGCGGCTCTAGTCCTCCCGGCTGGTTCCAGGTCACGGCTCGCCATGGTTGCAGCATCCCATGACGTCACCTCCTCCGGCTCGCCATGGCCGTTATCTTGTATAGTGGTGTCCAACAAAAAATTAATCTAAAAACAAACAAAATCATCTAGTGGCCGGTTGAAGCAAATATTTACTAGGTTCCAGCAAAAATAACTCCAGTTCCACCAAAGCAAATTCAGTTGGAAAAGAGCTCTTGTGGTCAGTTGTAGCAAAAAACTACCAGGTTTTGGCAAAAAAAACATGTCGGTTCGAGCAAAAAAAAATTAGTAGGGAACAACTCCAGTGGTCAATTGTAGGGGAAAAATGCTAGTTAAGAAAAAATATATGTTGGTTCCTTTTTTTTGCGAGAAAATTTCCGATCTATTCATCTTCAATCAAGGCAGTACAACGAATACCAGAAATAATAAAAATTACATCCAGATCCATAGACCACCTAGCGACGACTACCAGCACTGAAGCGAGCCGAAGGCGCGCCGCCGTCATCGCCCCTCCATCGCCGGAGTCGGGCACAACTTGTTGTAGTAGACAGTCGGGAAGTCGTCGTGCTAAGGCCCCGTAGGACCAGCGCACCAGAACAGCAACCGCCGCAGATGAAGAATAACATAGATCAGAAAGATCCAATCCGAAGACACGCGAACGTAGACGAACAACGACGAGATCCGAGCAAATCCACCAAAGATAGATCCACCGGAGACACACCTCCACACGCCCACCAACGGTACTAGACGCGCCGCCGGAACGGGGACTAGGCGGGGAGACCTTTATTCCATCTTCAGGGAGCCGCCGCCGTCTCGTCTTCCTGAGCAGGACACAAACCCTAACAAAACTGAAAGAAACGACTAAAAACGGAGCCCTCCCGCCGGCCCTTGCCGAGATCCACCGCGCCCCCATGGCCCTAGGGCCACCGGAGAGGAGACGGACCTGCGGCGGCGACGGCGGGAGGCAGAAACCCTAAATATATGTTGGTTCCAACAAAAACAACTTGCTAGCTTGTAGACTCATTCTTTCTCGGGAAGCTCTATGTTACGGTAACATATTATGTTACTCTAAACACATCTCTCCTCATTAACTACATGTCATATAAGCAAAAAAAATTGAAGTAAGCTATGTTACTACCTAACTTACTCCCACTATAACTAGCCTCAAGGCATACTCATGTCCTGAGGGCCAGAGGGTAGAAGACCACCTTGCTTGACCCGCTAATTCCCTATGCATGAGAGTTGGGCTCACATTTATTCCATTTCAAAATACAAGCTTTGTTCATAGAATTACAAGTCAGTGCAAAAAGGGTTCCATAGAAGCGGTGTGTTATAATGTGATGACCAAGCTCGTGGTCTTTAAATTGATCACATTTGTCGTGAATAGATGCACAAGATAACAACCATCAGCGATGGTAGTGAAGGATAGAAGTGGCACTTCTCATCATGGATGGATCGCTCCAAGCGTGCGTGGATTCTTTTTTCCACCAGTGTCGTGAATAGATACACACGCACGTTTGCAAGGTGTAGACTGTAGCTAGGGAAGGGCGGTCGTCATGTCCTGCTCAACGAGATTAGTTTTAAAGCAAATAGACATTGACTTGCAATGGCATGTTCAATGGCAGTTGTCTGTGCTTTGGCCGAGAACATCACTTTGGATTGAACACGTTTGGATGCATGCAGTCATGTGGACACGACGACCATGGCGATAAAGGTGATAAGGACGATAAGCGACAATACAGTTGATGCGCTATGTTTAAATGGATAAACACGGACCTGTTGAAGGGTCTTGAGTCGTGTTTATTGTATTATATTATAGGAGCATGCGAATTTTTTCTTCCGTTGCAACGTACGGTCATGTTTACTATAACTAAAAACTTGTCCTCATAAGGTTTCTCCCTGGCATATGTGTATAGATTGCACTAAAGGATATCTTAGCACAGGTCACACACACGCTATGATATACTCTCCGTCCCATAATATAAGAGCGTTTTTTAACTATAAAAAATGCTCTTATAATATCGGACGGAGGGAGTAGATTGCATACATGTATAGATTCCACAAGGTATGAATAGATTTCACAAGGTATGAGTGATTATATTTTTGTGCCAAATATTGATTGCATACGTGTAGAAATGGATTGTGAAACCAATGTAACATGTGAAACACAAGTTATCTAGAAAAAACGATAAAGCAGGACGCGTAGGATTTGGTGACAAGCTCCTCATAAATATTATAGATTTTTTTATTATGTATAGCTATATATAAACTAGAAACTTCTATGAATATATTTATGAGACCATATGCTTCACAAATCTCAACCAAGATATATTTAATAATACAGACAGATACATCTAAACTATGTTGCAAAAAATGCATGAAAAATACGCAATTTTGTGTTTCTTATTTTTTTTCAAAAATTGATGGCAACTGAATTTACATATCACTTTAAGACGCAGTGTATTTAAATAAAAAGTATATAAATGTAAATTTTGATATAGTTCACATGCAAAAATATATAAAAATAGACGTTCCAGCTCGAGCATAAAAAACACTTTTAGTGATCTTCTTTTGTTCTTACATTTATGCAACTGAATTTACATATCAATTTAAGACGAAATGTGCCGAAATTAAAAGTATATAAATGTAAATTTCAATATAGTTCACATGCAAAAATATATATACAAAATAGACGTTCCACCTCGAGCATAAAAATATAACCCAACCTCATGACTAAAAGATAAGTAAAAAAAATTGGTATAAATATTACACATTGCCTTGGCAATGACACGTTCTTTGGACTCGGAGACGGCCTCTTCTCCCCAAAGCGTGAAGTAGATCTTCGTCAGCACGAGCTGGTCGCCGCCGGCGAGGATACACGGTCTTGCTAAATAAACACAACCGGCAGTTTGTTCAGAATGTCATTATTTTCTTTTCCCACATGAAACAATTAAAGAAGAAAAAAAGTTTACCCCACAGTTAATTCGATGCAGTACATCCCTGTTCCTTCAGACATCCGAATTGACATTCCCTCCCAAACTGAACAAATAGGAACATACAATTGTCAGTTTATCAAAATAAGATCTCCGCAGCTAAAGACAGCACGCCTAATGTCACTCATCTAGGAGTATGAGGCAGTGGAAATCGGAGTTCTCCTTCATGAAGCAGGCCTAAATGTCACTCATGGAAATATAGTTACTATCTTCCAGTATGAAGCATGGGAACTTGCATGGAAAATAGCAGACACCTTAGATAACACCAATTACTATCTTCTGAGCTTTTCTCCCTCAAAACTCTGCGTTGAATATCATTTTTGTGTGGACATTCTGCAATTAATAATCAAAGACATCCAGTAGTGATAACCTAGAAACTAAAGCTTGGTGGTTGCGCAAAAAAAAGCTTGGTGAAAATAATTCACTAAAATGGGTGTATGAAACATATTAACAGACCTTCTGACACTCTAAATCTCTATGTAACTACATAACAAAGCCAGCTATTCCACCATCAAACAAACATGTGGACGGTCGCATATCCTAATAGAATAGAAGGTGGGTTAACTGGGAAACATCTGCTACTGGGTAGGCATAGTTGCATAATGGTATTACCTCTAAAAAGATCTTGGATAGGTGTCACAAAGAAGAAGCTCCCTGCCATCTGAACAGATGCTGCATAAGTCATCACGCTGCCTTTCTGAAGATTCCCAACCTTTTGAAAGTGAAACCGATAGTTCATGTAGTGAAATGCCATTGACATGTATATGTTGTGGTAACTACAATAGGTGTTAGCAAAGCGAATGAGAATTTGCATAGGGGCATGACAGAAAACATTACAAATGCACAAACTTACGGAAAATTATTCTTACATGAAAAATTAATACCCTAATGCCGCCTTGGACAACACCAATTTACTATCTTCTGAGGTTTTCTCCCTCAAAACTCTGCACTGAATATCAAGGTAGCCATCTTTATTCAAAACTTTCTCTTCACACTTCTTCTTTATGAGATCGACAATCACGGCAGGAACAAGAACAGGTTCTGCTTCACAACTGACTAGGTGTTTCAGTGGAACAATACCATGCTCCTTCGGGTAATGCCTGCAGCATTCAGTCAACCATTAATATAGATCTTTGTGTTTATGATGAAAAGCTCAGCCCGAGTAATCCCTAAAGCCAAACAAACAATAGAAATGATGGTTTACAGAAAGCCTAAGTGAAAATTCAGCTCTAGTGGACTGCTTTTGCCCCCGTTGACATTCAGAAAAATGGCGGTTTAATAAAGGTTCTTAGCTCATCAGCCTCACTTGCTCTGCTAGATTTGTGAAAAGAGAAGAGACGAGCCTAGTCAGAAGGAGCTAACAGTACCTCGGACCTAGCAGTACCTCCGCCTCCTCCCAAGAGCATGGTTAATAATATAGCCAGCTGCTGGCTATATGATCTTGCCACATCATTTATAGCCAATATTATAGCTAGTAATTAAGTACAATAGTTGTATAGAAATATGTACTACTTTGCTGATACATGGTCCACCTCCCTCTCTCACAAAGTGTCTAGGAGCACGTGCTACGGCCAGCTATTAATCAGTAGCCCGCTTCTCTTCTCTCTCATCTTCTCTCTCCGCCAAATCATCGAAAATATAATATTTAAAGTCTTACAGCCTGCCGAGGTCATCCTATTGTACTTGCTCCAATGGATGAAGTTGTTGTTGCTACTACTGCGTGGTGGGGGCGCTTCAGTTCCGTAGTGAATTGATCATGCAAATCGTCTAATTGGTACTCAAGATCAAGGGGGAGGCAGGGAAACAAATCTTCAGTGCCGAGGAGCAAGAGCAGCAAACCAGGTAGTCGTCTTGGCTGGAGGCGCAGCTCCCTCGGCTAGCTTCAAGCTGCAGAGGGTATGGGGCTGGCTCGCTAGCATGCTACCACGCTGGCCTGGATCTGCTCCCACAGAGTCGGCGGCCGTGTTGGGTGAGGGGGGAGCGGCGGCGCGGTTGACAGGAACAGCCGCACAAGTCGTCGTGGGCGAGCTGCGTCGAGGGTGGAGGGCGCGGAGAGGCGGGGGCTAGGGTTGGGGCCGGCAGAGAGACGACGGCGGTGGAGGTCGCCGGCGAGTCCGCGATGCCGTGTGGGGAGAAGGTGGGAGTCCTGGGGGGCGCAGCTTCAGTGACTTTGTGGAGTGAAGTCACGCAGCGCCTTAGCCCCTAACATCGACCACTCATTCTACATCCAACGCTCAGGATTCACGCAAGGCAAAAAAAAAAACACCCGGACTTGATAGTTTTCAGCTTGCAAGGATGCACTAGACACTCCGACCTGAATATTTTCACACGAGAAAATTTTGATCACCGGACATAATATGTAACTAAAAAACTAATCCCATTAGACAAGGGAAAAAACGGACGATATAAAACTAAAATTTGCAAGCATTTAACATTCAGTGCACAGTCCGTAGCGCATCGCTGAAAGTTTTTAAAGCATAAAACACTAAAAGTCTCAAGGGAAGAAAAAGAAAATGAACAATGTAAGATTTAAATTTACAAACATTCAACATTCAGTGTACAATTTTGTTCTGCAGCATACCATTGAAATTTTGAAAGCATCAAACGAGCCAGGGGATGCTCCCAATAAATCCTGAGCGTTGGATGTGGAATGAGTGGTGGCTGTTGGGGGCTAAAGCGCAGCATGACTTCACTTCACAAGGTCACTGAAGCTCCGTCCGAGATGGGGTGGGTGACGAGGAGTGGGTGATGTGTCCTTGACAAGTTCTTTTTGTGTTTCAATTTTTTTTTTTAACTTGAGAGTAAAAATTTGAAGTCTATTTTTTTGGCAATTCAAGTCTATATATAATGTGGCCAAATGTTCAATGTACAAAAAGAACGTAATTGCAAAATATATCTATTATTATTACTATATAAAAATTATTTGACAGGTAAACTATAAAAAGGAGAAATAAGCTATAAAATCCCACAAAAATCAGAATAATCTAGCCATTAATTTTGTGTATCGAAAAATTACAGCCACTAGATCTACTTGAAAGCGAGAGAAATTACCCACCAATGCCATCCTTCGAACCCCACCATTACATAATGGACTGTGATATTTGGCACACGTGTGCCATATAAACAAAACTGCCACACCTCTACTTCTTTTATTTTAAAGTACCACACGATTCCCCGTCTTTTGACCTCGCCTTCTTCCAAACGACCTCGGAGGCTCATCCGAGAAACCTGCTTCTCCCGCACATCTCGCGCGCCCACCTCCGAGAAAACTGTCACTTCTTCACGTCTACCACATGATTTCTCCTCAGGACAAAGTTACCATGATATTCGTATGCAATTTATCAGGCCTGTGTTGTGTAACTTACCATACTATTTATATAGAATGTACCAGGTACTATGCTTCAACAACTACACCCCTTCAAAGTCACCGATGTATTTTGTACACAAGTTAGAAGGTCTTCGATGTGTAAAATACCGTGGTACTTACACATAAGTTATCAGGGTATATCAACATCAACCTCCCCCTGGTCAAAGTTACCATGGAGGATTGTACATGAGTTACCGGGTCTACAGTTCGTATATTATCATGTTACTTGCACCTAAAAACCTGGGTGTGTTTTGGTAGCTTTTTTCATAGGTCAAAAATTACCACGATGTTTTTGCGGAACTTATCACGCCTATAGCAAGTGTGGCCCTCATGACACTAAACATTATGTCACTTTCCCGTGGCACGCCATGTGTTGTGTTCATCCAAGAAGCCCACGTGCGAGGCGAGTGTATGTTTTTAATAACTTATTTTCCTTTGGTAAAAAAAGTTTCCATCATATTTATATTGCAAGTTATCGGTTATGCGATGCTTATATTATCATGTTATTTACACGAAAATTATTGGGGATGTTTTGAACAACTTTTTCCTGGGACAAAAAGTTATCATGGTGATTCTAAGTAACTTATCAAGCCCGTAGTGCTTAAAATATCATACTATTTACACAAAATTTATCAGGGGTATGTTTTAGCAAATTCTTCCCCACGGGTCAGAAACTTATCATGGTGTTTAGTTATCGCAGTGCACATATTTTCATGTTATTTACATATAAAAATGCTAGGGGAGGGAGGTATACTACCGTGCTATTTACACAGAAGATATCGGAGTATCTTTTCAAAAAAAAAATCCCTATGGTCAAAGTTACCATGGTGTTTCTACCTCAGTTATCAGATGTGCGCTATGTATATTACTCCCTCTGTTCACTTTTATAAGACCTTCAAGATATTTCAGACAATGTACAAAACAGCCCATTTTGAGCTGTCTGAAATGACTTACAAAAGTGAACGGAGGGAGTACCATCTATTTACACATAAATTATCGGGTATCTTTTCACATTTATCTTCCCAATGGTTAAAGTTACCATGATGTTTGTATCTAAATTATCAGGTCTATGACGTGAATGTTATCATGCTATTTAGAGAAATTACCAGTGGGCAGGTTCAACAAATTCATTCCCAATAATCAAAGTTACCATGATGCTTGAAACAAAAAGTTTTTCAGTGCTAACATATTAAAGGCAAAAACATGTCAAAAACAATATTTCTCTTAGCTTGTTCAACAATCAGTGTCATAGGTGAGGTGGTTAGTTCCCTTTGTTGATTACTTGCAGACCAGAGATCAAATCCTAGTCCAACCATTATTTTTGCCCGAAAATTGGGAAGTCGCATGGGGCCATAATTGACGATTATGGAAATTAGGAAGTCACGAGCAGGTGTGCCCGCGGAAAAGGATGGAGATCGGGAGGCGTGCAGAAAAGGAAAGAAATCGAGAGGGAGGTCGGGGAGGACATGCAGGAAAGGAATGAGATCGGGAGGCGTGTGGCAGTTTCGCAATCTGGCACACGGTTGCCATATACATATTTCGTTACATAATTCTATCTCCTAATTCATATAGATAAAAAAGGGTTCCTTCTCGTGAAGAAAATCAGGGGAAAGACCTCTCTCTCACGATGTGCTCCTTACATCTCCTTTTTTTTTTCTGGATAGAAAAGGGTGTATCTCCTTCTCGGGAAGAAAATAAGGGGAAAGATCTCTCCCTCACGATGTGCTCCTCGGCTATGGAGTAGCGGATGCGGCATCAAGATTCCCTTCTCTATATGGACTTCATTCTCCAGCACCTGAAATTCCACCATCCATGCATTCATGCGGCCACACGTACGGCCCATGCAAAGATGAAGCCGACGACCGACGCGCCGAAGCCAGTACAGGTACTTGCCATCTAGGTTTTGTAATTCATCGTATTTGACTTATTCATGTGTGTTACGTGTATGCATTATTTAGCGTTTCCGGCCGGCGGCAGCAACACCAGCATAGTACTTCCGGTCTAGGTATGTGATTTATCAAATTGATTATTCTGTGTGTGTTTCGTGCACGGCTTATTTGGCGTTTCCGTCCAGCGGCCAGTTGATCTAGCTTGCGTGGCTATCTTTTTTGGCTGTGTACGTGGCTGTATTGCTAATCAATTGGAACAGATCTTGCGTGGCTGGCTTATTTGGGTGTGTACATGACTGTATTGCTAATCAATTGGAACAGATCGACCTATATTTGTACAGCAAGTAGATCCCGAATCGTGTTAGCTTTTACTTCATCCCGGTTGTTGGAATAAATTAGCGAACTGAGGCATGTACAACCAATGTTCATATATCTTTATTCGCTTGCAATCCTTATGCAGCCACGCCTGCAGATAACCCATACTGGTGAGCCGGAAGGATTAGGGAGGAAGTAAGACATCTCTACTCTCCGCTTCCTAATGGTATTGAGGCGCAGACCCGGAATCTTCGACATTGTTGGCAAAAGCAGAATAGTTTGCTGGCTATTACGGTGGGGTGTGCACATACAGTTTGACGAGCTGTCGCAGAAGACCAACGTCGCATGCTGACAAGTGTTCTACAGCTAAGATGTCCTTCCTAAGCGATAACCCGTCTGCCTTCGTGATTAAAGGTTAGATGCACAACTTTGAATTGTTTCTAAACTAGGTATATGGAGCAAGCCAGTTAGAGAGTAGTCCGCCAAGAAATCTTCCACATCAAAGGTGAGATGTCCAACTGGATATTGTTTGTAAACTATGTTAATGGGGCAAGCAGAGTAAGAGAGTTGTCCCTAGCACTATCATCGTGATACTTGTCTTAATATATATAAATAACCAGTAAATGAATTGGCTAGCACATGCAGCATATGAAATAAACTTTTGTACGCATCGTTTAGATGTTATCAGAAGGCACTGAACTACTAATATATGCTCCCTCCGTTCCTAAATATAGGTCTTTCTAGAGATTCTATTATGGACTACATACGGAGCAAAATGAGCGAATCTACACTCTAAAATACGTCTATATACATCCGTATGTAGTCTGCATTGAAATCTGTAGAAAGACTTTATATTTAGGAACGGAGGGAGTAGGTTCTAGTAAGGGATTTTTTTGGTTCTGGAAGATTTGTTTTTTGTGTATTATCAATTTAAGAGCCATACATTTTGAACCTTCACAATTAATCATACTTTACATTACTTTTAGTTTGTATTCTACAGCCAAGGCACAACTATTATGATTTAGCATACCATAATTCTATGGCCAATTGGCCATCACGTGAAAACTTCAAACTTTTTTTTAGAAAAGGAGGATGACCCCAGGCCTCTGCATGTGGGAGATGCATGCGGCCATAAAAAATCATGGGCCAATAGCTCCTGTGTGACCTTTTTCATGCGAATTGGAAAGAGTGCATTGTAGTTCGAATGAATGGCTGTGATGCGACGTCTTCGAAGCCAACAATAGCTCCAATGCGACATGGCTCTGTTTAACCGTGAAATGAAAAACACGAGGGGTTAGCGATTTGAGTTATGACACGTGGGACCCACCAGTTACTCGCATGCGGGTGGGACCCATAACTTATCCAGACAAGCATGCATGTGCTCATCAGCGTGCCCCGACCCGAGCCAGCCCGCCCCCCTCCATTGCTTGACCTGCCCCTTTCCTTTCCCACCTTCTTCTTCCTATGCTCCGGCAACGAAGCGCACCGCTGGCGAGTGATGTCTAGCTTGACTTCAGCCACCCGCCAATCATGGACGCACTACGGTCCACTGCCGTTGACAAGATGCCCCGATTGCCCGCGCATTGAGCCTCTCAAGCATTTGACTTGTGTGAGAGAAGAAAATGGCAACCGTGGGCGCGAGTTTGTGAAATGTTTGAGCAAGCCACGGTCGGGGCAGGTTAGATCTGTGTTCTTGACCAATCCTATGGTCTAATTTCTCCCGATTTCTTTCTTTTTTCCTCGAATTAGGGCGGTGGATCTGGGTGGTGGATCTTGGATTCATGCGCCGCCGGCCCCCTGTTTTTCAGGTTCTGAAGAAATGTGGGCATTTTGAGTGGCTTGATGAATATGTTGAAAGGTTGAAATTGGAGGGATCAACCCCAACCCAAGAGCTCAGTTTGGGGGGGGGGGCGCTTGCCGTGGAACAAGCCCCCAATTTGGCGGACAGAGCCGATCCGATGATGCACAGTGCAGAACTGAAGTGTGAATTGAAGAAAATCGGCAAGCAACTAAAGCATCTGATCGATTTGAAGCAGCAAGCAAATATGATGGCTGGAGCATTTTATGGTTGTGTCATTGCTATGGGTTTATTTTACTTGATGTTCATTAATCGCTAGAATTTGTTATACTTTTAGTTAGTTAGTCAGCTAGTTTCAGGGGTGCCCAGTAGTTTGAGTTAGCCAGGGATCATTTGTTAGATGAACATGAATTCGTGTGAAGCAAAGCTTGCTTGAATTATTGTAATGATATTCTCAGGGGCCCTATTCAGTGTTCATGCTCCGTTTCTCTGTTTTTGTTCTTCAGTTAACAGTGTACAAACCCAAATTCAGTTTCTAGTAAAAAAACAAAACTGGGCTGCTGAATAGATGTTGGGCCGTGAGAAAATGGGCCCTGAAAAAATAACCATGCCCATAATAGAGACCAGCCCGCCCGTGTAGGAGCACCAGCCCACCTCTAACTTCGGCAAATAAAATGTTACTTGTTTTTACTTTGGTCTTTTTCTTGCACAAAATTTTGTGATGGATCATTTTTTGATGCAATAAAACTAAATGTTAATTGGTTTTATGCATGTCTACGGTTCCATGAACTAAATGGGGCCCAAACTAAATGAGTTGCATGAAGTAAATTAGTTTGCATTTCCTAGTTGCATGTCCATAGTGGGTTTGCATGGGGCTCCTAGTTGCATGTCCATGGTTTGGCCAATATTTTGAAGATGGTGTGTGTGGTGAGATTGGGGTGTAGCAACCCGGGCTCGTAGCAACCCATAGCAATACACAAATAATAAGCAAGAACAACCCATAGCAAAATATAGTGTGTTTGATTTTCTGTGAAAATGAATTGATATAAGAAGAAACAAAATTAATGCCTATTTGGTCTCTTTGCCATCTGCCAACAGACGGCAAAGAGCCTGCAGCCTTTGCCGTCTGCCAGCAGATGGCAAAGAGTCATTCCCTTTGCCGTCCGTCGGCCATGCCCTTTGCTGTCTGCCACTGATGGCAAAGGCCTCTTTGCCGTCCGCTGCAAAAAAATAGACGACAAAGAAGGCCTTTGCCGACCCTGTCTTTGCCGGAGCTGTTTGCCGTCCGCGGCGGACGGCAAAGGCCTTTGCCGTCCGCCATCCTAGCCTTTGCCGTCCGCTATGGCTGATGGCAAAGTACCAGATTCCTGTAGTGTAAGTTGTAATTAAGGCTATCATGGAGTTGTAAGGCTATCGTGGAACTATGGGTTGCAATCGTTATGCTACTATATATATTGTGTGTTTCGTGCTATTATTTGTAGATTGCTATGGGTTGTTCTTGCTTATTATTTATGTATTGCTATGGGTTGCTACGAGCCCGGGTTGCTACACCCCAATCTCACCACACACATCATCTTCAAAATATTGGCCAAACCATGGACATGAAACTAGGAGCCCCATGCAAACCCACTATGGACATGCAACTAGGAACTGCAAACTAATTTACTTCATGCAACTCATTTAGTTCGGGCCTCATTTAGTTCATGGAACCGTAGACATGCATAAAAACAATTAACAATTAGTTTTATTGCATCAAAAAATGATCCATCACAAAATTTAGTGCAAGAAAAAGGCCAAAGTAAAAACAAGTAACATTTTATTTGCCGAAGTTAGAGGTGGGCTGGTGCCCCTACGTGGGCGGGCTGGTCTCTATTTTGGGCATGGTTATTTTCTCAGGGCCCATTTTCTCACGGCCCAACATCTATTCGGCAGCCCAGTTTTTTTTTACTAGAAACTGAATTTGGGTGTGTACACTGTTAACTGAAGAACAAAAACAGAGAAACAGAGCATGAACACTGAATAGGGCCCCTGAGAATATCATTACAATAATTCAAGCAAGTTTTTCTTCACACGAATTCAAGTTCATCTAACAAATGATCCCTGGCTAACTCAAACTACTGGGCACCCCTGAAACTAGCTGACTAACTAACTAAAACTATAACAAATTCTAGCGATTGATGAACATCAAGTAAAATAAACCCATAGCAATGACACAACCATAAAATGCTCCAACCATCATATTTGCTTGCTGCTTCAAATCGATTAGATGCTTTAGTTGCTTGCTGATTTTCTTCAATTCACACTTCAGTTCTGCACTGCGCATCATCGGATCGGCTCTGTCCGCCAAATTGGGGGCTTGTTCCACGGCAAGCCCCCCCCCCCCCCAAATTGAGCTCTTGGGTTGGGGTTGATCCCTCCAATTTCAACCTTTCAACATATTCATCGAGCCACTCAAAATGCCCACATATTCATGACTATAATTATGTTTCTCCTGATTTTCAAAGTGATCTTAATTAGAAAGCCAAATAGAGCAAACCAATACCAAAGAGCCAAAGGAGAGAACCAGCCAAGGACCCAATCAAGAAGCCACCACAATTAGTAGTAAGTTAAATGCCAACACAAAGACCACTATCAGTACTAGCTCCAGGAATTAAGCCAACTAAAAAATAGTGATTAAAGCCAAGGATTAGACTTCATTCAGGCCACCCGTGAGGACAGCACAAACACACACACACACACACAGCTTAGTCACACCATTCAGGCCAGTATAAATAGGGCAGCCAACAGTAGAGTAGGGTCTGTTAGACACTTGGTGTCCAAAACATCAAACATGACTGGGCCCAAAACCATATCTGTGAGATAGTGTGAAGCAGCTAGGAGGAGCAGGTTGTCCACAAGAAGCAGGTTTACCAGAATCCACAAGACCAAGCTACAGAAGACCTCAAGGTATACTTGAGGGATTATGTGCTCAGACAGCCTGGAAGTGCCAGGGCTAGTTCATCATAGCACAGGGATAGCCACATGTAAATTAAGCCTAAGAGAGGGGGGGCTCAGACCAACATCACTTCCCAAATCAGATGTAGTATCTGTCTTATCAGTAGAAAACTAGGAAAGTAACAGCCAAAACCAAGTATAGCATCTGTTCATAGGCTATTAGAAAGAGACCAATAGGAATAGCCGAACCAAGTGGTATCTATTCATATCAGTATTAGAAGTAAAACAACTAAGAACAAGTGAGTATCTGTTCATGAGTAAAGTAACTATAGCATAGAAGAAATAGCAGGGTAGCACCCCAAATGATTATCTGCTTGTTTAGAACTTGAGTGGATGGGGAGCTTGCTTACCCACCCATCGGTTGAGAAGGAAGTTGATCTCCTGCACTCACACATGCAACAACCAAAAGAGAAAAACCAGGTTCAGTTAAGCAGGCAGCTAGCGTCCCTGAGGCTGTCCCTCCTGCAGGATTACAAGAGAAGAGAGGGAGCTTCACATGTATATTTACTAGAAAATTTTCAGACTTTCAGTGTGTATATATCTATAGCAATATTACTATGGCTAATTATAAATGATAAATTTTTACACTTCCAAGTACAATTTTTTTGCTGCTACACACTGGCATTAAAGAGAACAGCCAAGAACTTAAAATGTCATCAAAGGCCACTAGCATGTGAGCGCCTATGGAGTTCACAACAATTAGAATCCACAATTTGATTCAAATTTATGAGGACGCATGTTTGATTCAGATTTATGCAAGGGGAAACATACAGAGAGAAGGGAGGACGAAAGGGGATGCTCATGGGGAGGTTGGCGGAGGGCTCCTGCAAGGACGGTGGCGCGTTGCTCGGCCTCACCGCCGTCGGCCCCGAATGCCTTGGCCATGGCGACCTGCACGAGCTCTTCCTGTAGCGCGTATGCTATGACGTCATCATTCTCCACCACGTCGACCCTGACCTCGGAGGCAGCGGGGGTGGCTGCGGCCATCTCGTAGCCGTCAATAATGGCGCGTGTGCGCTGGGGCTGTGGTGGCGACTGCCATGGAGACCTATAGCAAAGGGACGGATCGGAAGGGAAGGAAAGGTGAAGAGGAGAGGGTGGAACCGAGCAAGGAAGGAGGGGAAGGGCCTACCTGGGCAACGCCGGTGACGGATTCAGCAAGCTCCGGTCTCGCCATCGCCCATTGTGGTGGATTCCGGCAAGAACACGGGAGGCGCCCGAAACCCTAGCCGTGGGCAACAGTGTAGGCCTTGAGGCACGGATCTGGACGGAGGGGAGGGAGGGGCCGAGCTTGGGGGAGTTATGCGCGCGACCGGTGCTCGCCGGAACCGGCTGGCATGGGTGGTGGCGACGGCGAGGAGATCATGGGGAGAGGAGCCGGGGTGGGGTGGACCGAGGGGTGGGGGTGAGTTCGTGAGAGAGTTTTTTAGGGACGAGAGAGAGACAGAGTGGTGGGGTGGGAGTGGATCGGGCCAGTGTGGTGGGGCTGGGGAGAGAGAGGGGGTGGCTACCATGGGGCACCTCTTTGCCGTCTGCTAGGCACCTCTTTGCCGTCTGCCAGCGGACGGCAAAGATTCTTTGCTATCTGCTGGCAGACGGCAAAGAGCTGACTGGTGGCAACCAGGTTCTTTGCCGTCTGTCAGTTCTTTACTGTCTGTTTTTTGCAAACAGATGGCAAAGACCTTCTTTGCCGTCCGCTAGCAGACAGCAAAGAGCTGACTGATGGCAAGTTCCCTGTTTCCAGTAGTGTTAAAATACTAATACAACTTAATAATAGTAGCATAACGATTACTACTTAAAAAACTAATACGATAAGCTAGATAGATCGGGGGGCACCAAACGCGGGTTCTTCTTTAGGTTCTTCTTCTCCTCCTCCTCCGGGAAAACAACGCCACCTCGCTCCTCCGGGCGCCACCTTTCACTCCTCCCCGTTGTTGATGGGGTATGGGAGCGTGTGCATAACGCCGTTGTTGGGGAAGATGCTCTGGAAGTCGGTGAAGATATTGTAGGTGGTGAAAGCTATGAACTCACAACCAACCCAATACGCTCGCCCGAGGAGATGGAAAGCATCGAAAGGGTTAGTGAACGTGGCGAGGAGCCCAACCACAACGCCGTTGTGGTTGACCTCCTCAACATGGTACATCCGAGGAGAGCCGCGGGGGAGGTGGCGGAAGCCGGCCACAAGGAAGAACTCCGTTAACTCCCTTGCGCCCCTCCACCTCGAGATCGCCCAAACCCTAAGGGTTCTCTCTACATACACTCCGGCCGGGTAGAGCCTTTCCGGCACGGTTAAGGGGAAGCGGTAGGTGGGGGCGTTGTACTGCATGGTGGCGGGGTGGCTCGAGGGCTCGGTCGGGTTTGATGGAGAAGAAGGAAGAAGGAGGGTAGAGGAGGCAGAGGATGGGGTATGATGGATGAGGAGGGAGAGGACGATAGTGCCCGGCTTAAATAGCCCAAGTGCGACGTGGTTTCACCCCGTAGAAACCCTAGAATTAATGGGCGGGCGGCGTTTGGTGGCGCCCCATGAAAGTGTGTACACGAGCATGGCCGTGGGAAACGGGCTGCGACGCTTCTGTGCCACCGGTCGCGGGTCAAGGGGGACGGGCTCACGCACGCGTCTATGTCGTCGTGGGTCAAGGGGACACGCCTTCCCCGGGTTCTCTGCGTGTGCCGCCCGTGCATGCATGCCATAGCCCATTAATTTGCCCATCTTGCTAGGGCTTGGCTAGAGGGCAAGGTTCGGTCGATGGGAGATGTGACAATAATGGACACCTTCTTTTGCCCATCTTTTAACGGGCAGCACGTCGTTTGAACTGCATCGATACCCACATCAATACCCCATGCCAGTATTGCGTCCTCAAAGAGGAGCACACCATGCACAGCACGCCATGCAGTGTTGTCTTCATCGGGTTGCTGCATTGTGGCCGGGTGTATGCTTTGATGCGATGCTGCATCGGTTCTAATGGTAGGCATGCGACAACTTACTGCGTCGATAGGGGTGGCGGAGCAGGGCTACGTCGAGGGCATGCATGCAACGCACGGGCGCAGTTCTGCGGATGGGCATGCATGATGCGGGTAGGCACGGGCACGCATGCAACGATGGAAAGGGCACTGCATAGGCTTGGTCCATGCACCGCGTGAACTCTTGTCGTTGGATTCAAATGAACGGTCCTGATGCCCCAACGAGAGAGCCTGATCCAAACCCCACCGTGTCAACCAATCTGCGCGTCTCATGCGGATCGATGTACATTGTAACTAACCCTAGCGTCTGATCTCAACCGTCGACGCACAATGGTCGACGACCAGGTAGTGTGTGGGGTTTTGAGGGGTTTTGAGAGGGGTTTTGAGAGGTTTTGACTGATTAGGGTTCAACATAACTAATTCAAAAGAAATCAAAAAAATATAAAACTTGCGCACATAGTCTTATTATGTCGTATAGTCACGAGAAAAAAAATATAAATATGGTTTACATACATTTTTACGAAAAATCCTTCACAAAATTGTCATTCCTCAAAAATGTAGTATGGAGTTCAAGGGAGAGAGTAGTGGGCACCCGAGAGTAGGTGGGGTTTTGAAAATGAAAAGTGTGAAAACCTCAGCAAAACTTCATTTTGGATCGACTAAGAAAGATCTTAACTTACTTTTCTCATTTTCATGTTTTAAACTTGTTTTATATATAATTTTCTATTAAACCTTGTTTTTTCAAAAAGAAAAGAAAATAATAGAAAATTAATTTAATAAATAGTGAGACTTTAGATTTACACTATATAGGTAGAATAGATGTGTAGAAAAATTATTTGGCTGGTTTAGACAAGGTGCCAAAAAAACTTGCTTAAATATGAGGCCGTTTACCCTACCTATGGAGGTCATTTGAAACACACTTTTCATGACTATGAGTTCAACTTACCAAAAGGGCTCGGAATGATCAGCAAGCAAACATATTTCAGTTGAGGTACTTTAGATAGCACTAAAACATCAATAGCCCAAATTTAAATTTAAATTTAAATTTTATTTGGCTAGTTTAGACAAACAAGTTCGAATAGAAATATGGGGATACATAGTGACTACGAGTACGCACCAAGTTACAAATATTATTAGATGCCCCAAATTTTCAAATTGTTCTCTGTTCTACCTCTTCCTACCACGTCGTGTGCCCTTCTTCGCCTTAGGACTTCTTGTTTTTGGTTCTACTACACACACAAGTTCACTAAGCATCTTGGTTTTCTTCACTGGTCTTTTCAACACCTCGCCAACACCCTCATGATCAGTGTCTTCAGTCTCAATGTTGACACCAGTTTCAGTTTCTTTGGTGTGTACCTCAACATGGGTCTCTTCAGTCTGAACCTCGACATGCCAGGTTCAGTTTCAACCTCGAGAGCAGTTTTTTCACTCTGAATGTTGACTGCAATTTCAGTTTCTTTGGTGTGCACCTCCACATCAGTTTCTTCAGTCTGAATGTTGACTGCAGCAGGATTTTCTTCAGTCTTCTCAGGCTCAGGCACACTTCTCTTCTTTCTACCGCCATTGACTCTTGCTTTTTTTTGCTGGCCAACACTATTCAACAACAAGGGGCTGACTTGCTCGCTTCCTCCTGGCCATTGGGAAAATGTTATAGATATAGTAAATGGAAAAAAGCACCAAATCAAAACACAGACAAATAAACAAGAACATACTTTGGCTTATCAGGAGTGTAACGGCATTTGACAGATCCCACTCTATGCCCAAGTTCCTGGCACAACTTGCATCCGTTTTTGTTACCTTTTTGGGCCTTTTTTGGCTTTTTCATCTTTCTTTCCCTTCTTACTACTCCCACCTTTCTCAAACCATGCCTTGAATCTACTCTGTTTAGGCCTGCCAGCCTTTCTTTTCGTCAAGGGAGGACACATGGAAAATTCAATGTCCACTTCAGGCCACTGAGACTGACCTGTAAGTGTGGGAATTGGAGTAGCATATGCAGCTTTGAATCTTGCTACCGAATAATATTCATGCAAATATGGGTGCATGTTTATCTTCGGTTGGGATGCTAAGAATAGAATGGCATGCTCACATGGTTTACCAGTGTGTTGCCACTCGAGGCAAGTGCAATCATGCAATTCAGTGTTAACAACATGTCTCCTTCCAGTTTTGTTATCTCTAACTTCGGCACCCCAAGGTGAAGATTTTTCAACAAACAAATGTGAAAGACATCTGCTCCTATTGACCACCTGTTGTACCACTGCTGGAAGCTTATCACATTGCAGAAAATCACCTATCCTTCTTCTCAATTCCCACAACCGCATGAGCATGATCCTGATTTGGTCAACCATGTCATGCACAGGCAAATCTTTTAACTCCTTCACCTTGTTGTTGAAACTCTCTGCCAAATTGTTGTTGATGTGGTCACACTTGATGGCAGTGTTGAATGTTGACCTGTACCATAACAAAGAATGGTAGGTGTTCTGCCATGGACCAAACTCATCACATGATGCCATTATCTTATCAAGATGATATTTGTGTGTCTGTCTAGAGTAAGATCTTGCTGCTGGCCATATGCGCCCAAATTCTTCTCCTCTAAAATTTTTGATCAAATTCATCCACAAATGACCGAAGCACTCCCTCTGCTCAGCATGTGGGAAAACATTTTTCACTGAATTTTCAAGCCCCTTACATGCATCTGTGTGTATTGCCAAAGGTGACACTGGCCTAGGCATCTTTTCAACTGGATCATGAACCATGTCCATGAAGCCTCTGTTTCTGACTGAAACAAGCCAACAGCAATAGGAAACATCCAGTTGTGTCCATCTAGAGCATTGCATGCTGCCAACTGACCATTACACTTGCCTGTTAAAAATGATGAGTCTATGCTCAAATATGGACGGCACCCTGCTTTGAAGCCATCTATGCAAGGCTTGAAAGCCATAAAAAACTTGGAGAACTTGACTTCACCTTTGGCTGATACCTCTGTATCTATCTCCACAACACTGCCAGGTGACCTCTTTTCCACCTCTGCTTTGAAGTTGTAAAGCATCCTAAATGTATTTGCCCAATCACCATATAAATTTTTCATTGCCCTTTGTTTTGCCTTCCACACTGTGGTATATTTCAGTTTAATGGGGTACATCTTTTCCAAGTCTACTTTGAGTTTCTTGGCAGTTGTGTTTGGTGTTTTGGCTAAAATTGGGGTGATCTTTTCTGCAACCCAAAGTTGTGATGTCATGGTTGATACTCTCTGTGAACTTGTAATATAAGTATGTTGATTGGGGATTTGGTTAACCTTGACAGTACTTCCATCAGGTTGCAGTCTAGCAGATATGTACCACTTGCAAGGCTTGACACTACAATCAAATCCTCTGCACCTCGCATAAAACTTCTTTCTATCAGTCCAAACAGTCTTGGCATCAAACTCATGTTTCACTGCATAAGTCTTGAAATACATCCTAAACTCCTTCATGCTTGGGAACAACTTGCCTACTTCAACGACAGGGTTTTCTTTGTCATACACATGCACCAGCTCATCATCATGTGCATCATCTACTTCATCTGCAGCTTGTTCCATCAATTGTCCATCTACATCTTCATCAGCATTAGCAGGCCAACTAGATTCGCCCCTCTCCTGCTTATCTCTGTCATCGACTGGAATGCCAAAAAGTTTGGCCATCTCAATGTCAGGCATTGGTGCAATGACCAAATCAGTAGGCTCATCTAATTCAACTACATTCCAATCAACAGTTGCTGCAGTTTCAGTTTCAATTCCAGTCACCTGTCCCTCTTCGGCTATTACTGTAAGTTCAGTACACATGGGAATCAATGGCCTCAGTGTAGCCCAATCATCATCTACCATCTGCGCAGCCAATTGTGATTGCACATATCCAACCTTCGAAAAAATATTCAGATCAACGAGCTCAGCAAAAAAATTAGCCCATTTGCTTGTCCAGCCGTTTTGCCGATCGATTTCATCAACAATCTGTTCACCATCTTCTATTCTCACATACTCTCCTTTCCAATCATCAAACCGCAACAGTGATACTTCTTGCTCTGGACCCCAAACAACATTCTCCCCAATTTTTTCCACTCATTTCTTCACTGCCTTCTCTCACATATTCTGTAGAACTTGTGGATCAATCGCTGTAAACTCAACCTCCCATTTAACAATTGTGTCTCTCTCAATGTTCTGAATGCTACCATCAACTAATTTTGCCTTTGATGGAAAGAAATTGACCATCAATTCGAAGGTCCGAGCGGCAGCATCCCCTCTGTCAGTGGCGGACAGTGTGAGCCCATGAGAAAGAGCAGACCAGGCCCTGATTGCATGCAAAATTGGATCGGGGAGAGGCGCATTACCTATTCGAAGTTGAATCTGGCGGCTCCATCTCAGTATGCCAACGGGCTCCCCTGACAACCTATCGATTCAACAAGCGAAAACAAAGGAAACGAGCTGAGATCTACGGTACCGAGAGAGGAACGTGAGGGCGACTAGGGTTCTCACTCACCATTTTCTGAGGACGAAGGCTCCGCCGCCGTTGAGAACGAGGGCTCCGCCGCCGCCGCCGAGAACGCAAGATCCGCTGCCACCGAAGAAGAAGGGGGGGGGGCAGGGTGGCGGGCCCGGCACAGCCGGGCGGCAGGGCACGGTCAGCTGTTTTGAGGAGCAATTAAGTTGGACCCACATGTCCTAACATAAACGGGCTTGGTTGACGACCAATTTAACCACATTTAACACCCCATGTGGCCCTGGGCTATTTACAAGCTCAAATGTGTCGCATCACAACCATTCATTTCAACAACGTCGCACCCTTTCCAATTCACATCAAAGACCTCGCACAGGAGCTATTGTCCCAAAAAATCATAATGCTGCAGTGTAGATGGAGGCATGAACCTTAGATGCCGCATCAGATATCCCAAAGGTAGGCAACATTGTAGTGTTAGGTTGATGCATGCTCTATGTCCAAACTCTGTGCCATTAAGGTTGATCTATGGGTGGAATTTTTTTCGAACAAGCAATGTGTGTTTTTTTGTTCATAATTTGTCGTTAACAGATCTCAGCTGTCCAATTCAATTAATCCTTTAATCTCAAGTCCACATCTCTTCTACGTTCCTAACGGAATAGCTATTCAATGTTTTCCTCAATCAAACAAAAAACATATCCATCATTTCCTTCCTCTCACGGAAGCCAGGTCGGGCCATTGGATAATCACCAAAATCAATCGAGCCTGGCATGAGGATGTGTCCTCAACCTGAAGAAATTGTTCCCCTCCCCGTGTGCTCCTCTCTCTGCCATCGTGGACGCATACGGGAGAACAGCCATGGTTTCAGCCTGGCAGGACTGGATGATACTTCCACGGAATAGATCTAGGTATGGTTGTTCTTCACTGTCCAGTTATATATATTTTAATCCTTGAAAAGGACGACCACTAAGCAGCAGAGTTTGGCAGCCGGGACGCCAAGCATAAATTGATGGATGAATATGCAAGAGATTGTTATGGATGGCTGCCGGGGGCCGGGGCAAAGGACATCAACAGAATTACAGAAGAGCTATAGAACAAATTACGCCGAAGAAAAGCAACGAGACCGGGATGGTTTAATCAGTTCTGATCTGTTCTGGTCACGTGCAAACAGAGTTGCCCCATAAAAAATTGCAAACTAATGTGTGTACCCCACTTGGTAAAGGTATTTTCCTTGCTAATGACATGGAAGCTAGTGATCTTCTAAATCTTATGCGTTGGATGGTTGACTTGCTCTTAGAGTGCTATTATTGGCCTCTGATTTCTGGAAAGCTTATTAGGAGTTCTTAATATTGGCAACGACAGATTATCACAAGTGGAGAACAATGATATTTCAGAAAAAATCTTGCGGCAGCCAGCACATATCATCTTCAAAGAGGCGGTAGAGGATACACAACAGTGATTCGTCTTTAAATTCATGCCATAAGCCAGCCGTAATTCTTAATACTAGCTTCCATTGTTGGACTAAGATATTTATATAGAGATTATATCATTTGGTATATATTCAGAATTCCGGATATATAAAGAGATGGGAGCACTAGTAGAAAAAGGACCATTTGTCCCGGTTCCAAAGACCCATTTGCCCCGGTTCCGGAATCGGGATTAAATGGTCGGTACTAAAACCCAACACCTTTAGTCTCGGTTCTTATACGAACCGCGACAGATGGGGCTCCACGTGGCCGTTGCGGCTTGCCCAGACAGGAGGGCCTTTTGTCCCGGTCGGTAGCACCAGCCGGGACCAAAAAGCGTCCACGCGTCAGCAGTTCAGGGGCTGGGGTTTTTGTTTTTTTAGGGGGGGGGGGGGGGGGGGGAGGGGGGTTTGGGCGTTTTATAGGGTTAATTGAATCTCGGTATGAATGAGATATTTTCTAATCTTTTTAATCTTCAAGCGCATTACATCCATCTTGATCTTGTGATCATCGACGACATCTGCAACATGCAACTCCAATATCATCTTCTCCTCAATTTTTTTCCTTCAAGTAATTATTTTCTTCTTCAACTAAATTTAACCTCTCGACAATAGGGGCTGTTGGAATTTCTGATTCACATACCTCCTAGATAAATAAAATCTATGTCACGTTGGTCAGCATAATTGTCATAAACAATAAATGAACCAAATAGTTATAAAAGATAATATATATACCACATCTGAATCATAGACAGGACGAGGACCGACGGGGGCGGATACCAAAACCATCGCACTATGTAATAACAAGCAATAATAAAAGTAAGAAAATTAGACAAGTATCTATCTAATCATACAAATAAGAATTATTATTTTAGAAAGAAGATAAGAATAAGAGCTCGCCATGGTGGTGCCGGCGACGAGATCGGCGCGGACGATCTACGGCGGTGAAGACGGGGACGGGACGGGACGAACCGCTAAACCTAGACAAATTTGAGGAAAATGGAGTTTGGAGGTCAAGTTTGGAGAGGAGAAAGCTTAAGTAGTGTGGCTCGGGCATTTCATCGAACACCTCATGTGCATAGGAGGTGAGCTAGAGCACCACAATGCCCTCCCCTCACCGGCCAGAAAAAAACAGAGCAGTGGAATGCTCTGCTCGCGGACGAGGGGTATATATAGGCACCTCAATGGTCCCGGTTCGTGGCTGGAACCGGGACCAATGGATGTGAGCCAAGAGCGAGGCCCATTGGTCCATGTTCGTGTCTGGAACCGGGACAAAAGGGTCCAGACGAACCGGGACCAATGCCCCACGAGGCCCGGCCGGCCCCCTAGGCGCACGAACCGGTACATGCCCTCATGGGTCCCGGTTCGTGACTGAACCGGAACTAATGGGCTGGCCAGGCCTGAACCAAAGCCATGTTTTCTACTAGTGGAGTTATTAATTTATTGCAGTATTCCCTTTCCTTTGGCAGCCTAAAAACTACAATACTAACACAAGTTAGAAAAATATTCTTTGTATGGCCGCTACAAATCACAATGCCACAAGACCCCTTTGGTTTTGAAAAATATGGGAAGAGTAATGAAAACAATTTATGGTGGTAATGAACGTTAATGATCATCTACAGGGACTAAATACCCTTTGGTTTTGAAAAATATTCGGAAGGCTCTTTCTGAACTTCGTACCGAAAAGCAAATTATCCTATCCGGGACTCCGTTACAAAACAACTTTGGAGAGCTTCGTACCATCATGCGCCTATTACTTCCGGCTAATGATGAAGCCATGGTTTTCTTGAATCCTTTGACACTAAACAACGTGACATACAGAAGGGTAGATGAGATCAGGAAAAATATGGACCATTTTCTGCACATCCAGAATGGTGCCATTTTGTTAAATCCCTTAAAGGTTAAGAGAATCTGATATGATTCTGAATCCTGTTCCTAGCCAGGGACTAAAGGTTCCTCGTATATATATGTCCAACGCAGCCATGTAGTGACGGACATGCTCGTCCTCCTCCTTGACACGGCGACGTACCACCTCCGGCGGGGCCGGCTGATTCCGCACTAAAAGTGGCCCATGCGAACGCCACCAAAGGAGCTTATATATATATGAAATCACAATCCAAGCATTTAAAAAATGTTACATTTGCATAGAATTTGTTCTCGATGTCAATGATGCCTAGTCCGCATCCTCGTCGTCGACTCGTTCGTGACGACGTCCTGCTTCAGAAGCGACATGTCTGGGACTGGGCTCTGTCGGGCTAGCACTCGGATGTGCTACCTTCAGAGGCGCGCAGCTTGGTGAGGAACCCGGTCCCGGGTCCCGTCGTCGACCCGGAGCTCCTTTGGTGGCGTTCGCGTGGGCCACTTTTAGTGCGGAATCAGCCGGCCCCGCCGGAGGTGGTACGTCGCCATGTCAAGGAGGAGGACGAGCACGTCCGTCACTACATGGCTGCGTTGGACATAAAGTTCTCCAACACCTGGCAGATTCTTCGGGGAGCTCACCCGAGCTATGATCCTGTGATGGTTCCTTCTCTTTAGGTGTCCACTGCCGGCGCCTCAAGAACCGCGAGTGAACTAGATTATTCAATAATATTCAATCTGTATTAGAGTGGTGTATTCGAGATAATATTCAAGATGATGTATTCGAGATTATATTCGATGATGCATATTATCTAGATTATTCGAGATGTATATATATTATCTACTATATATAATTCAGTTTTTCCTTATTGATTGCGTGCATGCATTCTAATTTGAATACTAAATTGTTTTATATTTCTTCTGGATTAGTTAAATAAAAGCTATGGACAATACCGGCAGAGAAGGAGAAGAGGCCCTATTCGAGATCATATGCTCCCCTCGCCCAGATGACATTGAAGAAGACTACGGCTCGCAATATGTCAAACAATACCGGCGAGGGTAGGATATTTGATGAAGACGAATGAATAGATGAAGTCCAGAATTATGATGACGAAGGAAATCTTGTTCTTCAAATAACAAAGACCGGCGAGGTATATTTATATAAGCAGGCATCTGGTGATCATAACATTTTTTAATTGATTTTGTATATATATTAACGAATCAATCTTTCTTCTTTTAGCCCTCCAGATCGAGCAAATCTTCTACAAGCAAACAGGGCAGTTCGAGGCCCGGCCAAAAAGTTGAACGATGGCGTAAAGTACAACATCGATGCCATCAAATCTAATGGCGAACCTGATGAATGATATCTACTATGCAACCTTATTCTTATATACGTTGTTGGGCCTCCAAGTGGAGAGGTTTGTAGGATAGTAGCAAAATTCCCTCAAGTGGATGACCTATAAATCCATGGGAGGTGTAGGATGAAGATCGTCTTTCTCAAGCAACCCTGCAACCAAATAACAAAGAGTCTCTTGTGTCCCCAACACACCCAATATAATGGTAAATTGTATAGGTGCACTAGTTCGGCGAAGAGATGGTGATACAAGTGCAATATGGATGGTAGATATATGTTTTTCTAATCTGAAAATATAAAAACAGCAAGGTAGCAAGTGGTAAAAGTGAGCCAAAACGGTATTGCAATGCTTGGAAACAAGGCCTAGGGTTCATATTTTCACTGGTGCAAGTTCTCTCAACAATGGTAACATAATTGAATCATATAACAATCTCTCAACATGCAACAAAGAGTCACTCCAAAGTCACTAATAGCAAAGAACAAACGAAGAGATTATTGTAGAGTACGAAACCACCTCAAAGTTATTCTTTCTGATTGATCTATTGGGCTATTCCTATAAGTGTCACAAACAGCCCTAGAGTTTGTACTAAAATAACACCTTAAGATACACATCAACCAAAACCCTAATGTCACCTAGATACTCCAATGTCACCAAAAGTATCAGCGGGTTTGATTATACGATATGCATCACACAATCTCAGATTAATCTATCCAAACCAACACAAAGAACTTCAAAGACAAAGTTTCTACCGGAGAGTCAAGACGAAAACATGTGCCAACCCCTATGCATGTGTTCACAAGGTCACAGAACCCACAAGTTGATCACCAAAACATACATCAAGTGAAACACGTGAATACCCCATTGTCACCACAGATAAGCACATGCAAGACATACATCAAGTATTCTCAAATCCTTAAAGACTCAATCAGATAAGATAACTTCAAAGGAAAAACTCAATCCATTACAAGAAGGTAGAGGGGAAGAAACACCATATGATTGAACTATAGTAGCAAAGCTCGTAGTACATCAAGATGGTGCCAAATCAAGAACACAAGAGAGAGAGAGAGAGGGAGAGAGAGAGAGAGATCAAACACATAGCTACTGGTACATACCCTCATCCCCGAGGGTGAACTACTCCCTCCTCGTCATGGAGACCGCCGGGATAATGAAGATGGCCGCCGGCGATGATTTCCCCCTCCGGCAGGGTGCCGGAACAGGGTCCCGATTGGTTTTTGGTGGCTACACAGGCTTGCAGCGCCAGAACTCCCGATCTAGGTTTATTTCTGGGGTTTCTATATTTACAGGAATTGTTGGTGTCGAGAACAAATCGGGGGGGGGGGGTGTCCACGAGTCAACAACAAGGACGGAGG
This sequence comes from Triticum aestivum, assembly GCF_018294505.1. Classification (NCBI taxonomy): domain Eukaryota; kingdom Viridiplantae; phylum Streptophyta; class Magnoliopsida; order Poales; family Poaceae; genus Triticum; species Triticum aestivum. Next base: position 748,468,637 of record NC_057813.1, on the reverse strand, counting down.
ACATGCCCGGGGGGGGGGGGGCAGGGCACACCCTCCAACCTTGTGGTTGGCTCGTGACTCTTCTGACCCAACTCTTTTGCTTCGGGGGCTTCTTCTGGTCCATAAAAAATCATCATAAATTTTCAGCTCGTTTGGACTCCATTTGACATTCCTTTTCTACGAAATTCAAAAACAAGGAGAAAAACAGAAACTGGCACTGGGCTCTAGGTTAATAGGTTAGTACCAAAAATCATATAAAATAGCATATAAATGCATATAAAACATCCAAGATAGATAATATAATAGCATGGAACAATAAAAAAATTATAGATATATTAGAGATGTATCAATGAACCTAAGAAGAATGCGAATAAGTTCATTCATCAATGCGGAGTTATTGTCAGGGACCAAATCCCGATCTCCATTCAAGAATGAAAAAAGCCAGCAAAGGGAGATCCAGATTACTTTTGTCGACCAAAGATCAAAAGATCTTCTTTGGAAATCGCTCATGTCACAGTTCACCCTACCAGATCATTTGACAGGTGCAGATCTGGAGAAAGTCAAGAACTGTGTTCTTAAGAAGATGGTGATAGCATTCAACAACCATAAGAAAACTATATGGACCGCGTACGTGAAAGAAGGATAGCAGACTCCAGAATTCAAGGTAACACTGGAGAAAGCAAAGGATCACTGGGACGCTTTCGTGAACTTCAAGGAATCAGAAGTAGCTCAGGAACGGCCGAGAGAAAACAAGATTAATGTCGTGAAAAAGCAGTGGCACCATAAGCTGGGGGGTTATATGCGCATGGGGGGACATTGGACCCAAAGACAAACGAGGTTTTGGAGCGGGCATGTCTTAAAGGAGCCGATGCAAATTTACTTGTTGCAATAGAAGAGGCTCGAACGGGGGTGTTCACGCCCAACAGAGAGAACGACGAGCTTACGCGTGCCCTGAAGAATCCTGAACACCCGGAAAGAACACAAGGCAAAGGCGTTGTTCCGTGGTTTGAGGGGTTTGCGGACTAGAACACCGACTATAGAAGCCGTGCGAGAAAGAAGCAAAAGGAGGAGCAGAAGAGGAAGCTGGAAGAGGAACAGAGGAAGCAGGAAGCAGACCGCCTTCTCATTGTAGAATCAGAGCACGTGAAGTTGGAACTGGCTTTCCAAGGGCAGCAACAGCATATCGATTCACTAAGCCAAGAAAGGGGGTCTCAGCAGCGGAAGCAGCTAGCGGATCCAGCATTGGATAGCACCATCCCATGCATGCCGAGAAGCAGCGTGGGTTCCGCCCAGGGCATGCACTGCTGGATAGATACCCTTGATGGAAATATGCCCTAGAGGCAATAATAAACTGGTTATTATTTTATTACCTAAATCATGATAAAGGTTTATTATTCATGCTAGAATTGTATTGATTAAAAACTTAGATACATGTGTGAATACATAAACAAACACCTTGTTCCTAGTGAGCCTCTACTAGACTAGCTCGTTGATCAAAGATGGCTAAGGTTTCCTAACCATGGACATGAGTTGTCATTTGATAACCGGATCACATCATTAGGAGAATGATCTGATGGACAAGATCCATCTGTTAGCTTAGCATAGTGATCGTTCAGTTTGTTGCTATTGCTTTCTTCATGTCAAATACATATTCCATCGACTATGAGATTATGCAACTCCCGGATACCGGAGGAATACCTTGTGTGCTATCAAATGTCACAAGTAACTGGGTGATCATAAAAATGCTCTACATGTATCTCCGAAGGTGTTTGTTGAGTTGGCATAGATCGAGATTAGGATTTGTCACTCCGAGTATCGGAGAGGTATCTCTGGATCCTCTCGGTAATACACATCATAAGCTTGCAAGCAAATAACTAAGGAGTTAGTCGCGAGGTGATGTATTATGGAACGAGTAAAGAGACTTGCCGGTAACGAGATTGAACTAGGTATGAAGATACCGACGATCGAATCTCGGGCAAGTAACATAATGTTTGACAAAGGGAATTATGTATGTTGTCATAGTGGTTCGATCGATAAAGATCTTCGTAGATGTATGAGCCAATATGGGCATCCAGATTCTGGTATTGGTTATTGACCGTAGAGGTGTCCCGGTCATATCTATACCTATACTAATTAGGCACTTCCAAGAAATTGCCATGTTAATTAAAAAATTAGAGTCGTATATTTTTTGTTGTATATCTAGACTCAAATTATTGTTTTCCTATCGTGCCCTTTGATAGTGCTCTGCTACCCAGGGATTCTAACAACGAGAAATAAAAAAACAAAAAGCAAAAGAACATAAAAAATATTAAGAAAAACGAAGGGAGAGAGAGGAGGGCTGAATCGCACAGTTAATGGGCTGAGCCCAGAAGGAAATTGACTGTCCCAAATAAGGGGTCAGTCAAAAAAAGAAAGAAGCCCACAGAACAAACAACACATATCAGGAAAAAAACTCAGCACGAATCTCAGAGAAAAATCCAATGGCCACAAATTCGACTGACCAAAAAGTGAAATTTCAGATGACTAAAATGTAGCTAAAGTGGGTCGAGTCCGCTTACCTCGTGGCTGAGCCCCGACTGCTCTGTGGCTGAATCCCGAGTGACGGAATCTGACTACTCCATGGTTGAGTGTACCTCCTCGCCGAGTCTGAATACTCCATGACCGACTCCCAACTGACCGACTTCGACTCTGATCGTGTCCCGAGTCGAGTCCCGACACCATGGCCGAGTTTGCCTCTTCTTTGCTGAGTACGACTACTCTGTGGCTATATCTCGAGTGACTCACGAGTTTGAGTACCCCGCAGTCGAGTACAGCTACCTCATGATTGAGTCCCGAGTTTGACTCTTGAGTGATTGAGCCCGCCTCCTCTGTAGTCGAGTACCGACTTTCGAGTCTGACTCCTGGGTGACCAAAACGACTACACCACGAACTGAAGCTGACGTTTATTGCCTTTGATATTTTGCATTGCACTCCCCTCGCCACCCAAACCAGCGTTCACGCTTAACCTCATTGGCACTGAGGTCGTGTCTAAGTGGGCCCAGTGCGGACAAGCACTTGCAATGATCTAGGGATGCTTATAACTGAGTCGTAAACTCTGTGATGTATTGCGAGAACTGAGCTCAATTACATATACATCGAGACCCCTACATGCAGGGCACGTCTCGTGGTGGTTGCAGTAGACTAGGGAGGATCTTGAAGACTAGCCTACCTAGTTACAATAGACTACAAGATAATCAACAACACAAGTGTACACATAGAATGAACATGACAATTCAACACCCCCCGCAGTCCGAACGGCACCTGGCAAGACGTTCAGACTGGAGCAAAAATCACGAAACACCGAAGATGGTAGCCCCTTGGTAAAAACATCAGCAAACTAGGACGCTGTCGGGACGTGCAACACCTTCACCTCGCCGAGCGCCACACCGTCTCGTACAAAGTGCAGGTCGATCTCCACACGCTTTGTGCGCTGGTGTTGGATGGGGTTAGATGAGAGATATACAGCACTCACGTTATCGCAGTATACAATCGTAGCTCGACGAGGGGGCGATGAAGCTCTACGAGAAGTTGGCGAAGACAGCATGACTCAGCCACACGGTTAGCGACTGCATGATACTCCGCCTCGGCACTGGATCGGGACACCGTGTGTTGGCGCTTGGAGGACCAAGAGACCAAGTTGGCGCTGAGGAAGATGCAGAACCCTGAGGTGGAGCGGCGAGTGTCAGGACAGCCGGCCCAGTCAGCGTCACTGCAGGCAAGAAGATCATGCGAGATGAGCAGTGGAGCTGAAGCCCATAGTGTGTCGTGCCACGAAGATAGCGAAGAACCTGCTTAAGCAGCCGATAGTGACCATCCATAGGAGCATGCATGACAAGGCAGAGCTGCTGGACAGCATATGAAAGATCAGGCCGTGTGAGGGTGAGATACTTGAGAGCTCGGGCAAGACGGCGATAGTGCGTGGGTTCGGAGTAGGGCACGCTGGCAGTGGCGGATAGTTTACTGCTGGCGTCAACAGGGGTGGAGATGGGGTTGCAGTTAAGCATGCGAGCCCGATCTAAAGTCTCAAGTGTGTATTGCTCCTGGGAGAGAAAGACACCAGCTGCCGAGCGGTGAACATTCACCCCAAAGAAGTCATGAATGTCGCCGAGTTCACTCATGGAGAACTCACCGGTGAGGGAGTCGACAAGTGTCTGAAGTAGCGCGGCGGTGCTGGCGGTGAGGATGACATCGTCGACATACAACAGGAGATAGGCGACCGAGGGGCCACGGTGCAAGATGAAAAGTGTGGTGTCGCACTTCAAGGACACAAAGCCGAGGGAGTGAAGGAATCGGGTGAACCGGAGAAACCATGTACGGGGTGCCTGCTTGAGCCTGTAGAGAGATTTGTTGAGGCGACAAGCGTGCGTACGAGAAGTGGCGTCAGTGAAGCCAGAAGGCTGTTGGCAGTAGATGGTCTTGGCGAGGGCACCATGAAGGAAGGCATTCTTGACATCCATCTGACGGATGGGCCAAGAGTGAGCAGTCGCGATGCTGAGGACGACCCGAATGGTGGCCGGCTTGACTACGGGGCTGAAGGTCTCCCCGTAGTCCACACCCGGCTGTTGTGTGAAGCCGCAAACCACCCACCGCGCCTTGTACCATGCCAGAGAGCCATCGGGGTTGAGCTTGTGGCGGAAGATCCATTTGCCGGTCACCATGTTAACACCTGCAGGACAAGGAACCAAAGACCACATATCATTCCGAATTAGCGCATTAAACTCATCAAGCATTGCGGCATGCCAGTTGTGATCCTTAAGTGTTGCTCGGTACGAAGAGGGAATGGGGGAAGGAGCATCGGCAACATGGAGATCAAAGATCTTCTTACGAATGGCATAACCTGCTTTCCCGTGCGTTTTCATGGGATGTGGGTTGGTAAGTGGTGGTATGGGCACGACGCGCGGTGGCAGTGGCTGATGGGAGGCGACACGGGAAAACGTGGTGGCAAAGGGGTCGAAAAAAGTGGGCGGCGCGTGATGGATGAGGTGGGGTCGGAAGGCTGTGGAGGTGTGGGAGCAGGCGACCCTGATCCCAAGAGATCCGAGGCAGGCGTGGGCGAAGAGAACGATCCCGATGGAAAATGGGAAGGGTGGTTGGTAGGTGTAGGGATGGTACATGGCGGAGCGGGCCCCATGACGGGGCCGGGAGAACAGGAAGTGCATGCAGACGTGTGGGTTGGGTGGGCGCTCGTTGGTGCATGGCTTGGTTGGTGGGCTGCCCACGGTGGTAACAGACGCGCGCGTGGGGGGCGTGCTCGTGCGATCGGAGCGGACAGATGGCGTCGCACGAGCGGTGTCTGGGTGGTCCAGGTACGAGGAACGCGGTCCAAGGGCGGCAGGCTGGCCAGGGGATCCGGCAGAGGCGGGATTGTCTGTGGCAACGGATCCGTGACACGCAGAGAAAGGAAAGATATTTTCATCGAAGGTAACATGGCGAGAAATTGTAACTTTCCTTGTGGCGAGGTCGAAGCACCAGTATCTTTTTGTTCGCGTGGGTACCCCAGGAAAACACAACGTGTCGAACGGGGAGAAAGTTTGTGGGGTGTTGTGGCAAAGATGTCAGGAAAGCAAACGCACCCAAAGGTTCAAAGATGATCGTATGTGGGGTGTGCGCCATAGAGAAGAAAATAGGGCGTGAAATAGTGGATAGCGCGGGACGGACGAATGTTAAAGAGAGTGGTGGCGGTGTGGAGTGCTTCAACCCAAAAGGCAGGGGGCATACCGGCTTGCAGGAGCAAGGTACGAACTACATCGTTGGTGGTATGGATGCGACGTTTGGCTTTGCCGTTTTGTGGAGAGGTATGGGGCACGTGAGACGGAAAGAGATGCCGTGAGAAGAGAAGTAGTCCGGTAGTGAGGTAGTAAGAAACTCCCCACCATTGTCACATTGCACACACCAAATGAGCACGCCAAATTGGGTGAGAATAAAATGAAAGAAGCAATGTAAAATAGCACAAGTTTCAGATTTTGCACGCAACGGAAATGTCCAAGAAAAATGGGTGTAATCATCGACAATGACAAGATAATATTTATATCCGGAGTAGCTCAAGACTGGAGATGTCCAAACATCACAATTGATTAAATGAAAGGGGGCAGTAGTGTAGGAGGTGGAGGTGGCAAATGGTAGCCTTGTATGCTTGCCCATTTGACATGCACTACAGAGATGGGATGGACGGACATCATTATTACATGTGGTAAGGAAATCTAAAGAAAAACGGGAAAAAGTAGAGGAGCTCGTGGGGCAGGATACCGCGACCTTACCGGTGAGGGGTGGGCGGTATCGATCCATAACTGGGCCGGACCCGTTTACAGAGGGATTTGTGTATGTCGTGGAGTAAACAAACAGGAGTAACGTTTTTCCTTTACGGGGTAAACAGGTGACGGGCAAATATCGCCGAAACAAACACCTCAGAAGCACCTCCTTGGTGGCTAGATCCTTCACGAAAAATCCAAGGGGGTCAAATTCCACAGAACACAAATTGTCACGAGTGAATTTATGAACGGAAATGAGATTCTTGACGATATTAGGAGACAAAAGAATATGGCGAAGGTAGAAGGGTTTAGGAGGGAGATGAGCAGTACCAATAGCAAGCACATGGAGCCGAGAGCCATTACCGACAATTATATGACGAGTGTAAGGAGCTAATAAGGAATGAAACGAGGACAAGGTACCTGGATCGCCGGTGACGTGGGACGCCGCACCCGTGTCCATGATCTAGTCGGCGTTCAGCGGAAAAGCGGATCCATAGCTCAGAGCCGCGTGGTACATGGCTGAGGCGTCCCATTGAGGAGGAGCCACGGTGTACGGGGTGGGAGCAGGCGGTGCCGACGCGATGGAGTAGAGCAGCGGGTAGGCCTGAGTTGGAGCCCATAGACAGGGGCCAAGCACGCCCGCCGAGTTTGGCGGGATCCAGGGAGCACGAGGCAGAGGGAAGGGTGCCCCGACGGGAGCGAAGTAGCCCAGCCAGGGCAGCGCCCACGGTGCGCCCCGAGCTGGCCACCACGCCCGCCGCTGGCGTTGGGGGCGCGGTCACCTCCGCGGTCGCCACCACGGTCACCTCCGCGGGCACCGCCCTGATCCCCGGAGCGATCTGCGCTGCGATCGTCGTTCTGGACGACAAGCACCTGAGAGCCTTCGCTGAGTGCGTGCCTGTCCTGGGAAAGCTCAGAGAGGACAAGGCGGGACCGCGCCTGCTGGAAAGTGGGAAAGGGAACGGTGGACTGGATGATGGCGGCCTGCATGGAGAATTTTGGGCCCAGCCCGTCCAGCATCTGCAAGGTCAGAGTACAATCAGTCACAGGCTCGCGGATGTCGGCGAGGGCAGCGGCGATGCCCTGGAGACGGCGGTAGTAGTTGTTGATGCTGAGGTCGCCGCGAACCGTCGCCCGGAACTCCTGGACGAGATGCATCGCGTGCTCGGCCTCGTTGGCAAGGAAGTACTCATGGATCCTGGTCCATATGGTGAAGACGGTGGAGCCAGGAGGAGCGACGATGTCGAGGAGGTCTCCCTCGATCGTGGTGAAGAACCAGAGGATGACGGTGTTGTCGTCGTCGCGCCATGCCTGGTCAGCCAGCCGTTGGGCCGACCCCTCCCGCACATGGCCCTCTGCATGGTAGCGCGCAAGAAGGAGGTTGATGTAGTTGCACCAGCGCTGGAAGTTGGTGCCATCCAAGGCGAGCTTGAAGTCGATGACGCCGGAAACGCTCGCCGGCAGAGCTGGGGAGGAGCCGAAGAAGGAAGAAGGTGCAGTGGGATTGGGTGGGAGGATGGTAAGAGGAAGAGCCGAGGAGGAGTTGTCGGTGGAGAGCGGAGCGCGGGGCGCGCCTTAACGCTGGGTCAGTAGGGAGAGCCGCCGCCGCCGCCGCCACGGCGAGCACGGCGGCTGCAGCCTCGGCGGAGGCGGCATCGGCCTTGGAAGAAGGAGGAGTAATAATCGCTCTGATTACCAATCTGAGCCGTAAACTCTGTGCTGTATTGCGAGAACTGAGCTCAGTTACATATACATCGAGACCCCTTACATGCAGGGCACGTCTCATGGTGGTTGCGGTAGACTAGGGAGGATCATGAAGACTAGCTTACCTAGTTACAACAGACTACAAGATAATCAAGAACACAAGGGTACACATACAATGAACGTGACAATTCAACACTTATCCCTGATTGTTAGCCTGTCTATTGCTTCTTGGTGTTTGTTTTCATATGTATTTTTATTCATGATGCCCTTGAGGGATGATTTATAAAACAAACATCTATTAGACGTGCTGCCCATAGCCTGCTTAACTTCCTGGATGATGCAATGGAATCAATGGTTAATCACTTATAGTAAACCTGCGTTGCTAATCAAATCAATGGTTAATTAAAGGGAATGCAGTGTGACAGGCAGCCACACATCTAGGGAGAGAAGTACGTGGTGACTGCTTAGTTTATTCCAAGAGCCTTAGAGCAGTAAAAAAGGCAAAATATTATGCAGTGCCACAGGCAGCAACACATCTAGGGAGAGAAGTACGTGGCGACTGCTTAAAGGACGCAGGGAAAAGAAATTACTGGAATCCTGCGATGGGTAAGGAACGACGCGGAGTACGGATGGGAGCAGGAGACGGGAGTAGGCAAGCCCCAAGTACCAGGCATGCCGCGGCACAGGTACGTACCATGGCGGTGGCACGGTTCGGAGTCTAGTCAATTATGAATGACACACCAGTTGCGTAATTAACTCGTCTAGCCTAATGACAGGATCTAAGTAATATTACAGAAATTTACTACTACTCTCTTGCAAAATAAGTAGCATTTAGATTCGCACTTCAACCGAGATTGATTATTTAGTTTGACGCGGTTATTTTAACATGTAAGATTGATTATGATAATCAGTCGCCATGGAACAATACCACCCGCGACCTTCTATGGTCATCAAAATGACACTATTTATGACTACAATCATAGTGCTGATGTCATCATTTAGTTCGTGATTTTTAGAAAGGATACTCAATAGTGATGACAGTACATGGTTCCAAAAATAAACAGGTTCAACACGGCGTTGCAATTGTTCATCACGAATGGTCAATAGTGATTTTTACTAAGTGTGTGTTAAACTTTTTTTTTGAAACTTTTTTTTCCGCAAAAAGAAAGTTTAACACACACTTAGTAAAAACACGATCAAACTCAAAGAAAAAACTTGGTAAAAAGAGAAATTAGTGCCGCAACGTCATAAGTGACATCCCAGATGTGAACCAGTGGGCTGCAAGACGGGGCAGCTCCCTAGCCGGTAGTGTCTCGCCGAGCGCCCTCCTGCACATCGAAGCTCAATGCACCTTAGGCGAAGGTTGTATGCGAGTTGCTCTACCTTTCCTCGATCCCTTGGTCTCTGCCAGAAGCTTCCATAGCTACAAAAGGATCACCAATTTGTACATCAAGTCAGGGTGCATCATTCTGATGCAGAGACTGGGCAAGCCCCCTTTTCGAAAAAGAAAAGCTTTACTATGCGTAGTCCATAGAGACCAAGACAACACCGTGAACCCCGCCCACGCCAACCGACGGTCTCGGCCACTCGTATATTTGATCAACCGACGTACATCAAGTCAACCTACGGTCACTGTCTTTGTTTGGATGGATCAACCAAGCGGTGAACGCCAAGTTGTAAATTTCACTCTTGGCTGCAGATTTATTCTTCTGCAGAATCCAAGTAGTGAATCTTATTGTCAAAAAATGACCAAGGTAAGAGAAATCACAAATGAAAATGATCAAGGCATTACTCCTGTCCTGAGCCAGAGGTCAACAGGTGAACCTGCTGTTAAACTGCCCTTCCGCTCAACAGAATATATACTACTTTGTTGAAAATTTTAGAGGATGCCAGGTCTGGAGTGGACGTGGGATTTGACCAGCTAGTCCCTTTTTTTTTTGTTTGAACAACGACCAGCTAGTCCTTGTGCACAGGGGCGTAGCTACGAACAGCTAGCCGGTCTCACTGGCACCGGGTCCAATTTGCACTTGTTTAGAGCATCTCCACCAGCTGCGCTAAGCGCCACGTGCAAAAAACCCGTTTGCCGCGCTAAGCGCCGCGCGCAAAAAACCTGTTTACCGCGCGCGCTTCGGCATGTTTAGCGCAGCCGCGCTATAATGCAGCGCGCGTGCGCGGCTTCAGCAACGCGCAAAAATAGAGCGCGCGCGACTCGCCGGGCATTTAAACATATATGATATTTTGAACACAAAATGAGTTTGAAACATTCATCAAAATGCAATGAACATGTGAAATTTGACACAAACAAGTTGATTAATAAAAGTTCATGCCCACAAGTTCAAAATCATGCCCACAAGTTCATCCAACCAAGTTCAAATGCAAATTAAGTTCAAGACATAAATGAAAGACACATCAATCATCTTCCTCGTCTTCGTCCTCATCTTCCGAAGACGATTCTTCCGCCTCCGAAGATGAATCTTCCTCCCTCTCCTCATCACGCACCGCATCACGTGAAGCTCCGACGGTGTTGGCAAGATCTTCAACGGCATCTTCATGGGAATGTGTGTGAGAAGGCACATCGAAAGACATTCCATCCATGGCGGCCGGTGGTGCACCCATGCCTCCCATGAGAGAAGCAAAACTCATGCCTCCCATGGCGGCCATAGCGTCGGAGGGTGCTCCAAAGCCACCCATGCCTCCCATGGCGGCCGGAGCTGCACCCATGCCTCCTTGTTTTTCTTCGCGGATGTTTTGCCCTTCTTCGGCCGCGCCGCATTAGGGACCTTGGACGGTGCGGCGGCGGCACGGGACGGCGCCGGCGCGACGCCACCCGGCGCCGTGGTCATCCGCGGCAGCAAGAAGAGGCTGCGCGCGAGGCCGACGCTCGGCGGAGCTCCGGCGGTGGCGACGCCAACGCTTCCCGCGCTAGGGTTTCCGGCGGCAGCGCGGCTGTACAACGGGGTGAGCGGGGTGCCGGTGTGCGCGTCCATGGGTGGGTGGCAGGGCGCCGGCGCCGGCGCGCGCGGGGCGTAGGAGGAGGAGAGGAGAGAGTGCGGCGTGAGCGCTCGAGTGTGCCGCGCGCTGTAGCGGGCGCCCGAAATACACCGCGCGGGACAGTGTTTTTGACCGCGCGCCCAACTTGTTATAGCGCGCGCGCCGTTTTTGCGCGCCCGCTGGAGCGACCCGGCGCGTTGCGCGCGCGCTAAAACAGACTAATTTGCGGCGCGGCGCTAGTTTAGCGCGGCTGTTGGAGATGCTCTAAATATAATCCATTGATTTAGTGTGTAGGTCATTGATTGTTTGATATGTAGGCATGTGTTCTTCTATGTGGACATCGGGTAATTTTCAGTGTAGTTTCGTCCCTGCTTGTGCACGTTACAACTTTGTTAGCTGCACCGAGCGATCATGCACACTAACTACTCCAGCAACGAGGAGGAAGAGGAAGGGAGTGAGTGGGTGGGGAGCTAGCGTGGAAGCGCACCGCCAAATCTGGCCAAAACAGATGCGGCAGAGGACAAGGCGGCGAGGCACCAGGGCAGGAATGAAGGAGGCTGGAGGCTGGAAAAAGATGCGGCGGTCACAATCTTGAACCATCGTAGGGTTTTGGGGTTTGTCAAGAGAAGAAGTGGCTGACACAGACCTGCCCCGCAGTAAAATGCTGCCACCAAACCTGAATAGTAATTAACTACTCCATCCGTCCCCTAAATGTAAGCATTTTTTGACACTACCTTTGAAAATTGAAATGGTCCCTCTGTCGAGACACATGTTTGCTTTACTGTATGCTGTTTACATGGAACGACCAACTTTTGAATGCCAGCTTAAATTTCACTCTTGGCTGTAAATTTATTCCTCTGCAGAATCCAGGTAACAAGTATATAACCCGGAAAAAGATATATAGTAAAGCAGGTAAATTCATGGATATAGTAGCGAGTCCTTACTTTGAGTCTGTTGGTCAATAGGTCTGAACCTGCTAAATTGCAACTGAATCTCTGAACATTGACACTGAAACATCACCATATTCAAGCTGAGAACAGATTTTCAACTCCCGGGTGTCGGGACACCCCCTGCTTCTCCTGCCTCGTGAACTGATCCTTGTTATGTGATCCCCGTTGTAGTTTGTAGTGCGCCAGCTGATGCACATGGGTCTTGCCACTGTACTGCATGCAGAGGGATCCATCCCATCACTGCGCACTTTTTCTTGACTGCTTTAGATATGAGAAGTTAAGTTTTATTCTCATGTGACAAGCAGACAACTCTCTCTCTAAACCTTGCATGCAACCCCTCTCTTCTGACCCTTGCATGCAACACAGTAGTATCTCTCTTTTAATAACTCGGCATGCAGACAACTCTCTCTCTTTTAACCTTGCATGCATCTCTCTCCTGCCATTTGCGTGCTACACACACTCTTCTTTTATTTATTTCAATTCCTGCCATCTCGAGTCATGTGATATGGGTGGGCCGCATGCAGAATCTATATGTTGTCACTTCATCCCTGACCGCATGACCTCCTGCCAGCCTAGCCCTGCCAAACCTGGTTCCGCATGCAAAAAAGCCTGACTAATTACACTACTACTGCAATGCGTCTAACTGGATAGAGGCTGCGCGAATCTTATTGCCACTGGACGGACAGATTGGAGGGTGCCTAGACTCCCGGGTGTCATCACACCTTTTCCTATTCAAGCTAGCTAGGATTGAAGAGGATCCCCACGCGAATACGCTATTCAAAAGGGCTACATGCTAACTAGGATGTCACGTTTAGTTGTCCAGTCTGAAAGAAGCAGTCTAGAACTAGACATTTTCTCAGGTCCTTGCTTGCTAGAACTGAAGTGCATTAATAAGTTCCAGCTTTCTAAGTAAGTTTATAGTAGGATGAGTAAATGTACTGATCATCAACTCTCTCCCAAGTTCTGGTCATGCGATCCGGTTCGACGATTCAGCTTTGTGAGAGGTTGGAAGAAGAATGAAAGAGGAGTGTAAAGAGGCAACACAATTGGTATTCGCACCAGATCATCCTTCCAAGACTCTACACTAGTAGAAAAAAGGCCCATTTGTCCCGGTTCTAGAGGCCCATTTGTCCCGCTTCTGAAACCGGGACTAAAGCCCATGACCTTTAGTCCCGATTCGCTTACGAACCGGGACAGGTGGGGCTCCACGTGGCCGCTGCAGCGAGCCCAGGCAGGACGGCCTTTGGTCGTGGTTGGTAACACCAACCGGGTTATCAACCGGGGCCAGTAAGCATCCACGCGTCAGCAGCTCAGGAGCTGGGGATTTTGTTTATTTTTTGAGGGGGGAGGGCGGGGGGGGGGGGGGGGTGGAGGGTTAATTTAGGGGTTTCATATATTGTGTTAGCTAACTAATAGAGAGAAATGGCCTCTCTTATCTCCGTGCTTGGTCGACGCTACGTACTATACGTCACTAGTGCAGAACCGGGCAATAGCACCGGTTCATAAGGCCCTTTAGTGCCGGTTCCATAACCGGCACTAAAGTGTGGTCACTAAAGCCCCCCCCCCCTTTAGTACCGGTTCAGCACGAACCGGTGCTAAAGGGCAACCACGTGGCACGAGCCAGCTCCGGGGGCCTGGAGCCCTTTAATACCGGTTGGTAAGACCAACCGGTACTATAACCAACCGGTACTATAAGGTTTGAGGGTTTTTAGTTTTATGATTTCTTTTTCATTTAATTTTGTGTTTCCATTTTAATTCTTTTTTATTTGCTGGTATTTTACGATACTACACATTATACACGTTATGCATATATATATATATATATATATATATATATATATATATATATATATATCATCAATGTTTCACAAACCACCATATTAATTAATTCACACATACATACATGTATAGCTATAAACAATTTCTCCTACATATGCATGTTGCCTTCGGAGCCAGTGGCATTAGCCTAATTGGTGCCTTCGGAGCACGATGACAATTGGAAGTGGTTTTCATGGGGGCGGTAGCGGGTAATAGTATTCTCCCTTCGGATTTATGACCTGGTCGAGCAAAAATCCCGCTATTTCCTCTTGAAGTGCTTCTACGCGCTCCGTTTCTAGGAGCTTCTCCCGCACCTCTTTGAACTGTTAAGAAGGAGATCAATATGCATGTGTATTAGTTTGTGTGACTAGATATCGATAATGGTGTAAAAATTGTGAATAGTGTTCTGACAAATACCCATTCCTGTCTTTGAGATATGATCCTTTCGGACGCCATCATGCGAATGTTCTCGCAAACGCAGAATGCACACAGATCAGTCCCCTGCGCCAGCTTCAGGGCCTTTACGAGAATGGAATTTGATCAGATAATAATTAATCAAGCATGATAATTAAAGAGATGGTAGCTAGCTAGCTAGCTAGTACTACTTAATTACTTACCTTGGATCGAAACCATTTAAGCTTTGGTTTCCATTCGCCTTCCGTGACCTTGATGAACCTTGCCCAAGCCCTGCCCCGCCGACAAAGAAAATGAATAAAGGGGTTATTAAATAGTTCATATCATGAAATGACGAACTAAATAGGCCGAGATATATAGTTAATAATGATTGAATTGAATTACCTGTTGACTATCCCAAACAAGATGTTATAGTCAGGTTTTGCTTTGAGTAGTGAGTCCAGTATTTCAACTGTTTCATCGTCAACTTTAATGATACACAAGATCCAGTGAAATCTGCATGCACACACGTTTGCATGTCTTAATTAAGCGGGCATATGTAAGCAAAAACATGTAGCTAGCTAGTAGGGAAAAAGAGAGAATTTGTAGTACAAGACAGTGTGACTCACTGGGAGTTGTAAGGAAGTAGTATATCTTCATTGTATTTGAGGCGCTTCAAGAACTCTAGCATGTTGTCCTCTACGTCCTTTTGATGATGTGCATTTATCCGCCATGTGTATTCATTAACGGTGTTTGGGTCAATGAACCCAATGCCAAAGCATCCACCTTTTCTCATTTCATACATCTTCATCCTGCATAATACCACAGAAAAGAATATAGTGAGGATAATTACAGGTAATGATTGATCAAAAGGATCACTACAGCTAGCTTGAGACTTAAATTACAGAAAGAAATCACTTACAGACAATAGCAACTGACGATAGATTTGTCGAGTGCGTCTTGATTGTATAACTGAAACAGTTCAGAATACTCAACGGACAGAGCTTTCTCATGGAAGTAATGCTCCTCCTTGACATTCACCATGAGGGAAAATCGATCTGAAATGTTGGTAATGTTCATGTACCATTGATGCAATTCATACATTCTCGTTGGGAGGTTCTTGACCTTGTCTGGCGCGACCAAAGGTTGGCCCCGGACATATTTCCGTTTTATTTCATCCTCTCTAAGCACAGGCATGGGCTCGATCTCGAGGAGTTGTCCAACAGTGATGTTGAGAACTTCAGCCTGCATTATATGCTCCTCCGTTATTACCACATTGCCCACCTCGGGAACGTGCACTATTTGCCCACAATAATATTGGGCGCGCGTACTGTCACGTGTTGTTGGCACAACAAGCGAGGGGATCGATTGCGCCGCCTGTTCTCCCAGCTGGGGAATGGTTTTCCCGCATTTTTTGTCAGCTGCTTCTTGTTTGCTCGATCCCGATGTAGACGTGCTCGCCTCCTTTTGTAGACGTGCTCGATTTAACTTCCTGATGTGGCGCTCATAGTCTGTGTCAACAGGCTTGGGAGCTGGTGGTTGAGCCATACGAATGAAGTGGTCAATCGTTTCCTCAGGCACTTTCTCCCTTGGCGGCGGTGGCGGTTTCGGTGCAAAATGGGCTTCCACCTCGGCCTTCGATATGGCTGCGATTTCCTCCTCGGACCTGTCATAAGCCCTCTGCGGAAGAGGCGTGAGGCTTGGACCATATTTATATCGCTTGCCTCCGCCTGTACTTCCTGTACTACCTCGACTCGTACCGCTACGCACCATAGCTGCGGGGTGTCTCTTCTGCGATTGCTGAGGCGGCGGAGACGGCTGACGGGGCTGAGTTGGACGAGGAGGAGTGGCCTGAGGTTGTGCCGGACTTGGAGGAGGAGTGGACGTCTGACGCTGTGGCGGACTTGGAGGAGGAGGAGTGGCCTGACACTTTGCCGGACTTGGAGGAGGAGTGGCCTGACACTTTGCCGGACTTGGTGGACTTGCAGGAGCGGGAGACTGCTGACTCGGTGGCGGACTTCGACGAGGAGTCGGCTGACGCGGTGTCGGTGGCCTTCGAAAGATGATGCAATCCTTTTTCCATAGGATGATACGATGTTTGGCCTCTCCGAGAAAGCGCTCGCCGTCACCTCCAGGAATGTCAAGCTGTAGCTCCGAATATGGTGGGTCCACCACCTCATCAACCAAGACACGAGCATAGCCCGCTGGAATCGGGTTGCAATGGAAGGTTGCCTCGGGGGGATTTGTAAAAGCAACGGCGTCCGCCACCTTCATGGATATGTTCTTCATTTTGACGTGTAGCTCACAGTTAGTGTTCTCCGTGATGTCATCCACGGGGTATCTACCCAGCATTGCGTCGTCCTGGGCGGCCGAACCCACGCTGCTTCTCGGCATGGATGGGCCGGTGCTATCCAATGCTGGATCATCCGCTAGCTGCTGCAGCTGCTGAGACCCCCTTTGCTGGGTAAGTGAGTCGATCTGCTCCTGCTGCCGCTGGAATTTGACTGCCAATTCCGCTTGACTTGCTTCTAGGCCTTGAAGGCGTTCATAGTCCCGCTTCCTCTGCTCCTCCTCCATCTTCCTCTTCTTCTCCTCCGCAATCTTCTTTCTCGCACGGGTTCTGTAGTCGTTGTTCCAGTCTGAAAACCCCTCATACCACGGAATAGCGCCCATGCCTCGTGTTCTTCCCGGGTGTTCAGGATTTCCCAGGGCACGCGTAAGCTCGTCGTTCTCTCTGTTGGGCTGGAACACCCCCGATCGTGCCTCTTCTATTGCAACAAGTATCGCATCGTCGGCTCCCTTCAGACTTGCCTTCGTCGAAACATTGCCTGTCTTCGGGTCCAACTCCCCCCCATGCGCATAGAACCAAGTCCTGCACCTGGGGGGCCAGCTCTTAGTAACCGGAGTGACACCTGCATCCTCCATCTCTTTCTCAGACTTATCCCACTTAGGCATTGCCACCGCATAGCCACCTGGCCCCAGCTTATGGAACTTATCCTTTTTTCGGCATTCTTCTTGTTTATTCTCGACCGTTCCTTAGCTAATTCCGAATCCTTGAATTTCACGAAATCGTCCCAATGAGCACGTTGGTTCTCTAGTGTTCCCTCGAATACTGGAGTCTTCCTTCCTCCCTTGACGTACTTGTCCCATTCACGATTCTTGTGGTTCTTGAATGCAACCGCCATCTTCCTAAGAGCAGCGTCCTTGACTTTCTGCACATCTGCTTCTGTGAAATGATCTGGTAGGGTGAAATGTTCCATGAGAGTATCCCAAAGCAGATCTTTTTGATTCTTGTCGACAAAAGTAACATCTGGACGTGGAGCAGCGTCCTCTTTGTCTTTTTGTCTTTTGTCTTTTGCTGGCTCTCTCCATTCTTGAAGGGAGATCGGGAGTTGGTCCTTCACAAGAACTCCGCACTGACGAACGAACTTGTCCGCAATCTTCTTAGGCGCTAATGGTTCGCCATTAGGTTTGACTGCCTCGATATTGTACTTTACGCCCTCCTTCAACTTTTTGTTCGGGCCTCGTTTCGTCCTTTTGCCTGAAGATTTGCTCGATCCGGATGGCTGAAAGAACAAAGATCGATTCGTTAATATATCTGCAAGTCATTTAAAACATGTGATGATCACCAGATACCTGCTTATATAAATATATATACCTCGCCGGTCTTTGTTGTTTCAGGATCAACATGTTCTT
Organism: Triticum aestivum; assembly: GCF_018294505.1. Lineage (NCBI taxonomy): Eukaryota > Viridiplantae > Streptophyta > Magnoliopsida > Poales > Poaceae > Triticum > Triticum aestivum. The sequence continues at coordinate 748,450,819 of NC_057813.1, read as the reverse complement.
CGTCATCGTCATAACCGTAGTTCATGACTTCATCAATTCGGTCGTCGCGATCGAATATCATATCACCCTCTCCGGTGTTGTTTAGAAATTCGGAGCCGTCATAATCTTCTTTATTCTGATCATCATCTGGCCCGCGTATCATATCGAACATGGTCTGTTCTCCCTCTCTGTCGGTATTGTCTGCCATAGCTTTTATTTAACTAATCCAAAAGAAATATAAAACAATTTAGTATTCAAATTACATCGTCTCGAATAATAGATATAATCTCGAATACATCGTCTAGAATAATAGATATAATCTTGAATACATCGTCTCAAATAATATATAATATTGAATAGTACATCACTGGCTAGGTAGCTAATTAAAGATCGAATACTACAGAAGAATCTAGGACACTCGCGGTTCCTGCGGCGCGGGCGGTGGACACCCAAAGAGAAGGAACCCTCACAGGATCATAGCTGAAGTGAGATCCCCGAAGATACTGCCAGGTATTGGAGAACCTGCCGCCCTCTAACGCAACCATGTAGCGATGGACGTGCTCGTCCTCCTCCCTGACACGGCGACGTACCACCTCCGGCGGGGCCGGGTCCCTCCGCACCGAAACTGGCCCACGCGAACGCCACCAAACGAGATCAGGGTCGACGACGGGACCCGGGGCCGGGTTCCTCATCAAGCGGCGCGCCCCTCCAGGCAGCACCTCCCAGTGCCAGCCCGGCGGAGCCCAGTCCCGGACATGGGTCGGCTGGACGTCGTCGTGGACGGGTCGACGGCGAGGATGCGGGCCGGGCATCGTCGAGAACAAATACTAGCTATATGCCCGCAAAAAGTAACATTTTTTAATGATTGGATTTTGATAACTAAAATTTCTAACATTTCTATATAACACTAATTATGCTATCATTGCATATGTCAAAAATCTCTATACTATTTCATACTAATTAAGCATCTAACACTAAAAACAGAAAACACAACTTCTATACATCCATTAAAAAACTGAAAAACAACATTATATAAAAATTTCCATACTAATTAAACACTAATTATATCCATCTAACATGCATTCATACATATATAATAGTGAAAAAATAATAATCTAAATAATCTAAACTAATTAAACATACAAAATATGTATATAATAATTAAACACTAAATAATCTGAACTAATTAAACATACAAAATACATATGTACGTGTGTGTGTGTGTGTTCATGCATGCTTGTGTGTGTGTATGGGCTCGGGGAGGGGCGGCGCCCATGGTGGCCGCCGGGGGCGAGGGAGAGGGGTTAGAGGGGGAGAGCTCACAGCGGGCGACGGCGACGGCGAGGCGACGGCCGGGCGGCGACGGCGGGGACGGCGCGACGGGGACGGGGACGGCGCGACGGGGACGGGCCCGGGGCGGCGACGGAGACGAGGGCGGCGACGGGGACGGGGCGGCGACGGGGACGGGGCGGCGACGGAGACGAGCGGCGACGGAGACGATCGAGGGCGGCGGCGACGGCGACGGAGACGAAAACAGAGGAACAAACAGAGAGGGAAACTGAAATTTTCGTAGCTGTTGTATATATAGAAGGCACCTTTAGTACCGGTTGGAGCCACCAACCGGTACTAAAGGCCTGTTTTGGCCAGGCCAAGCGGCGGGAAGCGACCCCCTTTAGTACCGGGTGGTGGCACAAACCGGTACTAAAGGCCCCCCCTTTAGTACCGGTTTGTGCCACGACCCGGTACTAAAGGGGGTGCGCTGGCGCAGGTGCGGTGCGGCAAGTTTAGTCCCACCTCGCTAGCCGAGGGGCGACCGCACTGGTTTATAAACCCCCGTGCGGTCGCTCTCTCGAGCTCCTCTCCAAAGCAGGCCTACTGGGCCTACGTGTTCTTTGCTGCCCTGTGGGCCCACTTGGCCTTTGCAGGCCTGCATCCTGGCCTAAAAACAGGTTGGGTTTCTAGTCGTATGCAGGCCGCTCTGGCCTAGTAGGCGGGCTTTTTTTATTTTTTTTGCTTTATTTATTTTTGTGTTGTTTTTTTGTGTATTTAGAGTTTCTTTGTGAATATTTTTGCTTTAGGTACAAAAAATTACAAACTTTCTGTTAATGCCCGTAGTTTTCAAATTTGAATAGTTTAAATTTTGAATTATTTGAAATTAGTGTGAATATTTTTTATATAGTTTTTTTTCAGCTATAGTTTTTCTTCTTTTCTGCTATTTTTTCTTTTCTGCAAAACTTGATGGTCAAAGTCTGGAGTTATAACTTAAAAAAAGAAATGTCGACGTGCAATTAGTTTTTTCCATAACAGAAGAAGTCCGGAGTTGTAATAAGTTATTAAAAATAAAAAAGAGGTGCAATGCTCGTTAATTTGCTTCAAGCTTTTCGGAATAGTGTAAACTGCACTGCGCATAGCTCCGTGCAGTCTACCGTATTCGTGAAGGCTTGAAGCTAAGCAACGTGAGCATTGAGCCTCTTCTTCATCGTCTCTGCACTCAGGGCTTATAAACCGCTCCTAGTCCCTCTCACTTCGTGAGGTGGGACTAAAAAACAGCTTACGTCTGGTTCATCCATGAACCAGTACTAAAGGTGCTCGTGGGGCCCCAGCCTTACCTGACACAACCTCATTAGTACCGGTTCGTGGTACGAACCGGCACTAAATGGTGATGGTGGGGCCATAGCCTGACCGGAGGCTGACACAGCCTCTTTAGGTACAAACTTTCTGTTAGTGCCCGTAGTTTTCAAATTTGAATAGTTTAAATTTTGAATTATTTGAAATTAGTGTGAATCACTAGTTTGTGAATAACTTAACTTTAAAAATCAGTAAAGGCATGAAAGAATTTGTTTGCACATAAAATTTCTTCGCGTTTCAAATGCCAAAACACATAACTACCCTAACTATTACAGAGATTCCCCTCTGGGTGTGAAACACAGAAGAAAGTGATGATAGTGAAGCCGATCACATCCCAGATCTTTGGGTGTGAAACTTTTTCTTCGCGTGTGTCCCTTTGCGCCGTAACCATGGAAAATCTTCATCATTTAACGGGATGCTCGGGTCAATATTCACTGTGAATGGAGCAATTTCATCAAACTTTTCATAATCTTCTGACTTGTCTGTCTTGTCATCCACTCCCACGATGTTTCTCTTCCCAGAAAGAACTATGTGCCGCTTTGGCTCATCGTACGATGCATTCGCTTCCTTATCTTTTCTTTTTCTTGGCTTGGTAGACATGTCCTTCACATAGAAAACCTGTGCCACATCATTGGCTAGGACGAATGGTTCGTCTGCATACGCAAGATTGTTGAGATCCACTGTTGTCATTCCGTACTGCGGGTCTTCCGTTACCCCGCCTCGTGTCATATTGACCCATTTGCACCGAAACAAAGGGACCTTTAAACCACGTCGATAGTCAAGTTCCCATATGTCCTGTATATAACCATAATATGTTTCCTTTCCCGTCTTGGTTTCTGCATCAAAGCGGACACCACTGTTTTGGTTGGTGCTCTTCTTATCTTGGGCGATCGTGTAAAATGTATTACCATTTATCTCGTACCCTTTGAAAGTCATTATATTCGAAGATGGTAACTGGGACAGCAAGTACAGGTCATCTTCAATAGAGGTGTCATGCATGGTACGTGTCTGCAACCAGCTGGCGAAACTCCTGGTTTGTTCACGTGTAATCCAGTCATCAGACCGCTCCGGGTGTTTGGAGCGTAGCAAATTCTTGTGTTCATCCATATACGGAGCCACCAAGGCGGAATTCTGTAGAACTGTGTAGTGTGCTTCAGTGAGAGAATGTCCGTCCATACATATTATTTGTTCCCCTCCTAGCGTGCCTTTTCCATCCAGTCTGCCCTTATGCCGCGATTCAGGAACACCAATCGGCTTAAGGTCAGGAATAAAGTCAATACAAAACTCAATGACCTCCTCATTTTGATGGCCCTTGGAGATGCTTCCTTCTGGCCTAGCACGGTTATGAACATATTTCTTTAAGACTCCCATGAACCTCTCAAAGGGGAACATATTGTGTAGAAATACAGGACCCAAAATGTTAATCTCTTCGCATAGGTGAACTAGGACGTGCGTCATGATGTTGAAGAAGGATGGTGGGAACACCAACTCGAAACTGACAAGACATTGCACCAAATCATTCTGTAACCTTGGTATGATTTCTGGATCGATTACCTTCTGAGAGATTGCATTGAGAAATGCACATAGCTTCACAATGGCTAATCGAACGTTTTCCGGTAGAAGCCCCCTCAATGCAACCGGAAGCAGTTGCGTCATAATCACGTGGCAGTCATGAGACTTTAGGTTCTGAAACTTTTTCTCTGCCATGTTTATTATTCCCTTTATATTCGACGAGAAGCCAGACGGTACCTTAATACTGAGCAGGCATTCAAAGAAGATTTCCTTCTCTTCTTTGGTAAGAGCGTAGCTTGCATGACCCTGATGTATGCCGTCTTCTCCGTGCATACGTTGCTGGTCCTCTCATGCCTCAGGTGTATCTTTTGTCTTCCCATACACGCCCAAGAAGCCAAGCAGGGTCACGCAAAGATTCTTCGTCACGTGCATCACGTCGATTGCGGAGCGGACCTCTAGGTCTTTCCAATATGGCAGGTCCCAAAATATAGATTTCTTCTTCCACATGGGTGTGCGTCCGTCAGCGTCCTTTGGAAAGGTTGTCCGCCAGGACCCTTTCCAAATATGACCTTCAAATCCTTGACCATATCATGTACATCAGCACCAGTACGGTGGCGAGGCTTCGTCCGGTGATCCGCCTCACCTTTGAAATGCTTTCCTTTCTTTCTTACGGGATGCCTGCTCGGAAGAAATCGACGATGTCCCAGGTACACATTCTTCTTACAACTATTCAAATATATACTGTCGGTATCATCCAAACAGTGCGTGCATCCACGGTATCCCTTGTTTGTCTGTCCTGATAGGTTACTAAGAGCTGGCCAATCATTGATGGTCACGAACAACAACGCCTTTAGGTCAAATTCTTCCCCCATGTGCTCATCCCACGCACGTACACCTGTTCCATTCCACAGTTGTAAGAGTTCTTCAACTAATGGCCTTAGGTACACATCAATGTCGTTGCCGGGTTGCTTAGGGCCTTGGATGAGCACTGGCATCATAATGAACTTCCGCTTCATGCACAACCAAGGAGGAAGGTTATACAAACATAGAGTCACAGGCCAGGTGCTATGGTTGCTGCTCTGCTCCCCAAAAGGATTAATGCCATCTGCGCTTAGACCAAACCATACGCTCCTTGCGTCATCTGCAAACTCCTTCCCGTACTTTCTTTCGATTTTTCTCCACTGCGACCCGTCAGCGGGTACTCTCAACTTTCCGTCTTTCTTATGGTCTTCTCTGTGCCATCGCATCGCTTTGGCATGCTCTTTGTTTTGGAACAAACGTTTCAACCGTGGTATTATAGGAGAATACCACATCACCTTGGCAGGAATCTTCTTCCTGGGGCGCTTGCCCTCGACATCACCATGCTCATCGCGGCTGATCTTATAGCGCAATGCACCACATACCGGGCAAGCATTCAAATCCTCGTACTCACCGCTGTAGAGGATGCAATCATTAGGGCATGCATGTATCTTCTGCACCTCTAACCCTAGAGGGCAGACAGCCTTCTTTGCTTCGTACGTACTCTCGAGCAATTCGTTGTCCTTTGGAAGCATATCCTTTATCATTACCAGCAACTTTCCAAATCCCTTGTCAGATACACCATTCTCTGCCTTCCATTGCAGCAATTCCAGTGTGGTGCCTAGTTTTTTCTTGTCACCTATGCAATTTGGGTACAACAATTTTTTGTGATCCTCTAACATGCGCTGCAACTTCTTCTCCAAATCACTTGCGCAGTTTCTCTTTGCATCGGTAATGGCCCGACCTAGATATTCAACGGGCTCATCTGATGCCTCTTCTTCAGATTCTTCCCGCATTACCGGCTCAGCTTCTTCCCCCATCGTTGTATCATCGTATTCAGGGAACCCATGGCCAGGATAGGTATCGTCGTCCTCTTCTTCTTCATTGTCTTTCATCATAACCCCTCTTTCTCCGTGCTTGGTCCAAACATTATAGTGGGGCATGAAACTGGACTCAAACATGTGGACGTGACTGGTTCTCGACGTAGAGTAATTGCGACCATTCTTACAGCCAGCACATGGACAAGGCATAAAACCATCCGCCCGCTTGTTTGCCTCAGCCGCAAGCAGAAAAGTATGCACGCCCTCAACGAACTGGGGAGAGCATCGGTCATCGTACATCCATTGCCGGCTCATCTTCATTACACAACACCGAATAGACCAAATTAATACAAGTTCATACAACACTTAAATGCAACAAACAAATAACTCTCTAGCTAAAGCATTTAAATGCAACAACAAATGTGATCAAAATCGCAACTAAGGTAACAATTGATCCAACAGCATAATGATACCAAGCCTCACTATCGATGGCATATTTTCTAATCTTTCTAATCTTCAAGCGCATTTTCTCCATCTTGATCTTGTGATCATCGATGACATCGGCAACATGCAACTCCAATTCCATCTTCTCCCCCTCAATTCTTTTCATTTTTTCTTTCAAGTACTCATTTTCTCTTTCAACTAAATTTAACCTCTCGACAATAGGGTCAGTTGGAATTTCCGGTTCACATACCTCCTAGATAAAAATATCTATGTCAACTTGATGGGCATAATTTGTCATAAACACGAGATGCAACAAATAGTTTTAAAAGAGAATATACCACATCCGAATCATAACAAGGACGAGGGCCGATGGGGACGGATATCAAAACCATGGCACTATGTATAACAAACAACGTACGGGTAAGATAATTATTGTACGAGTAACTATATATCCAAATCACACAAACATCAATTTTTTATATAAAATTTCATGAACAAGAGGCTCACCACAAGGTGGTGCCAGCGACGGGACGGTGCGGGCGATCGACGGTGGTTACGACGGAGAGTTAGAAGGCACTAAGTAAACCACACCTACATATGCAAACTAAGTGTTATTTTGACCTCAAATTGCATATAAATCAAATACTAGCACATATATATATATATTTCCTCCCAAATTACTGAACTCACAAATTAATAACTATATAAAGCATTGCAAGAGCTAATCTAGCAATGAGAGATGAAAGGACAAAGTTGCTAACCTTTGTGATCACTTGAATGGAAGGGGGCCTTCAAATCTTGACATATTTTGGGCAAAATGTGTGATGAGCTCGAGGGGAGAAGAGGAAGAACAAAGAGGAGAGGAGAGGGGGAAGGGGGAAGAACAGAGCGAGCTGGACGAAGGGTTTATATGCAGGAGGACCTATAGTACCGGTTCGTGGCACGAACCGGTACTTAAGGTGCCGGAGGGGGCTCAGACTGACAACATCCTGCCACCACCCTCATTAGTATCGGTTCGTGGCACGAACCGGTGCTAAAGGTTAGCCACGAACCGGTACTAATGAGAGCGGCCCGGCTAGCCGTTGGAACCGGCACTAATGTATACATTTGTGCCGGCTCTAATACAAAACGGCACTAATGTGCTTCACATTTGACCCTTTTTCTACTAGTGCGTATAGAGAGAACTCGCGGCACACTAGCTAGTAAGCAAATGAAGGAAACCATTAAGTATACAAGATCGTCATGAACTTATACAAAGAGGAGTGATCGACCTCCTCCTTCTCCGAGAGATTGGTCGAACAACAAGTTTTCGTATATCTATTCGACGCAAGCTACTAGGTACATATATACAATATAAGATCTCTTACAATCCCTAATATCTGAAGTCAAGTTCCACATGGTATTCTTCGGCTTTATTGATGACGTGGTCAAGAAAGAATCCCGTCAATTCCTCTTGAATTGCTTTTATGTGATCATGTGGTAGGAGTTCATCCCGGATCTGCCAGAACTAAATTGAAGAAGAGGGTCAATACATGTGTATGGATGAAAATGATCAACACAAATGATGGTAATAAAATAAAATTGTGAATATTTTTGCTTACGCGCTTCATATTCTTTTTCAGAGTAGCCCCGCTTATTAGAGGCCGTCGCATTGTAGATGAACTCGCAAACGTAGTATCCACAGAAATCATTCCCGGCTTCCTTCCACAAACACTTTACGAGAAATAGAGGTCAATCAAACTGATAAGCAAGCATGCTAAATGGTATTGATGAAACTAGCTAGAATCAATGGGAGATGCGCGGAACTAGTAGTAGTACTTACTTTCGGGTGTTTAAATCGCAGCTCGGTCGGTAATCTCGGAGAAATTGTCGTGAACTCTTTCCAAACCCTATCAGAAAAAGAAAATAATTACTTGATATCAGGAAATGAACAAAGTTACCGATATGGTGCGATAATGATTGATTGAACTTACTTCTTGAGCATTCGAGTCATGTACGCATACTCCACGGGATCTTTTCATCTGGAGTCTAAGACGGTTACTTCTCCTCGCTCAAGCTTAATCTCTAGGAGAATAAGCTTAATCTCTAGGAGAATAAAGTGGAATCTGCGCCCGCATGCATAATTTATCAGTTACATTACTATAACCTCGAGTAATAAGGGAAACCGAATGTGCACAAGAGAGTAACACTCACTTGAAGTTGTAAAGAAAGAGTATTGTGTCTTTATTTTGATTTTTGAGCAACGGTTTTAGCAAGTTATCCTTGGTTTCTGAGACGTTGTGTTTAACCGTCCATTCATGTATGACATTTGGGTTAATGAATCCAATGTCATAGATTTGTGTTTTTCTCCATTCGACGATCTTCAATCTGCATAATATAGTGAGGATAATTATATATACATGCAATGAAAGAGCTGAGCTATATATAGAGACTTAATTACAGAAAGTAGTACTTACAGACAGTAGCAAGCCACGAGTGATTTGTCGAGGGCCTTTAGATTGTAGAACTGGAAAAACTCGTCAAAATCAACAGTTAACACTTCTTGTCCAATGAAGTTGTGGTCATCTTTAATTCTCATCGTCAAAGCATCCTTCCCAGACTCGCTGCAGGTTTCCATGCACCATTGATGGAATCTTTGCATCATGGTTGTTAGAGGAGGACTTCCATCTTTGACGATAGGCTTCCCGTACTGGTATCTGAAAATCTCCACCTCCATTGTATCAAACTGTACATCATCGGCCAGGTAATCAGCAGGATTGGTACCGGGCACCATCCCCG
>NC_057813.1:748427033-748441314 GCF_018294505.1 Triticum aestivum | reverse complement strand
TGAAGTAGTTCTCGATCGGCACGCTTCATGCAATGTCATTTTAAGACAGCGGACATGGTTGTCATCCAGCGGAGGTGGTGGTGGTCGCTTTAGGGCATTGATAGTGTGCTTCGCTTTCACCGGATCTATCTTCTCCTCTGGAGGTGGATGTTTCATAGCTCTTCGTGTTTCAAAGAAGTCCCTCACTTAGGCTTCAGAGATCTTAGCATTTTCCTCCACGGTCATCTTGTATGGTAACTTCTCTAGAGGCTTCAGAGATGGACCGAATCTGTATTGCCTCCCGCCCCTGGCTGTACTGCTAGACGCCGGAGCGGCGGCGTATCTCTTCCGTTGCTGTTGACGAGTAGTAGAAGGAGGCGGAGTGCTCTGACGCGCCGGAGAAGCCGGAGCAGCGGCGTCTGTCTTCCACCATTGCTGACGAGGCGGAGAAGGAGGCGGGGTGCTCGGACGTGCCGGAGCAGCTAGAGAAGGAGACGGAGTGCTGCCCTCACGCGCCGGCAAAGGAGGCATAGTGCCCTGATCACTCGTCGTCGTCGGACGAGGAGGAGGAGGCGGAGTGCCCTGACTCGCCGGAGGAGGAGGCGTCCAGTTCGGAAGCTTGATGTGCTCCTGCCGCCATAGACATGGAGTCTTCAGAGCAAGACCCAGCTGAGTCTCCCCTTCACATGTAGGGTGGTCAAGCTCGAGATCCTCAAATTCCTCCATTATTTCATCCACCATCACAACAACATAGCCTTGTGGAATCGGATGGCAGTGAAAAGTTGTGTCAGGTTCAGGAGGTGCAACGGAGCCGACAGCCGCCTTGACTTTGAGGTTATGCCATTGCGTCATAAGCTGGCAATGTTGAGCCTCCGTGATAGCATCCACGGGGTAGCTAGGAGTCGTGAATTCAGGTTGCTGAACGAGCTCGGTGGAAGCCACGCTGCTTCTCCGCTGAGATGGCGGGGTAGCCTCTGGGGTAGCTCCGGTAGGTTGCTGGCTATCAACTTGTTCCTCTAGCTTTCATACCTTTGCATTCAGCTTCTGCAGTTCGCTCTGCTCCACTTTCCTCCTCCTCTCCCGGGTTTTGTAACCGCCTGCGCCGGGAAACCCAACCTTCCACGCAACGGAGCCTGGCGTGCCTCGTGTTTGTCCAGGGTGATCAGGATTCCCGAGGGCCTCTGTGAGCTCGTCGTTCTCTCTGTCAGGAACGAACGTCCCTTGCTGCGCTGCGGTGATATACTTCTGAAGCTTCTTGATGGGTATTTCAAGTTGCTCGTCCGTCCAAACACACTTCCTTATTTTAGGTTCCATGGTTCCCCCAACCCCGAAGAACCAAGTCCTTGAACGGTCTGGCAAGTTCAATGTCTCTGGTTCGACCCCTTTAGCAAGCAGGTCATTCTCAGCCTTGTCCCACAACGGTCGGGCTTTGAGGTAGCCACCTGACCCTGTGTGATGGTGATACTCCTTCTTTGCAGCATTTATCTTGTTTGTCTCTGACATCTTCTTACTCTTCTTCGATGTCTTGTAGGCCACAAATGCGGGCCAGTGATTTCTTTTCTTCTCAAATCGGCTGGTGAATTCTGGAGTCTTCCCTTTGTCAATATACGTTGATTTCAACTCATTCTTCCACCTCCTGAATAGATCTGCCATATTCTTAAGAGCATGAGCCTTGACCAATGGCTCTAGAACTGGCTTATCCGGATCCTCCTCTGGCGATAAGGTGAAATTTGCTTTCAGCACGGTCCAAACATCATCTTTCTGTCTATTGTTGACATAAGGAAGTTGAGGGTCTTCATTCTTAGGCTTATTCCATTGGTAGATGCTTCCTTGGTCCGTAACAAGAACCCCGCACTGAGCAAAAATTTCTTCCTTGGTCCGGCTGGGTTCAAGCGGTTGGCCATCGTCCGCGATTGCTCTTATCGTGAACCTTTCATCCTGGCGCAACTTTTTCTTCGGGCCTCATCTCGCTACCAAAGTTTGGCTCGATCCGGAGGCCTAGAAAAGAAGAAAGAAGATTTAATATGTGTACATACCAAAACAATTAATGCATCAATTAGCTAGTCAGCACTGGCTTAATTAATATATATACCTCGCCGGACTTTGCAACAGCTCCCTCCTTCGTTCGGTCACCGGAGCCGCCATCATGGTCTCCTCCTTCCACCTCCATTGTTCGATCACCGAAGCCAGCTTCACCCTCTCCTTCCAGACCATCGATGTCCTTGAGAAACGACAAGACATCACGTCCGTCGCGGATTATGTCCCCCAACAACTCTTCTTGTTCTAAGTCTCTTTGAACCATAGTTTCTGCAAATATTACAACATCACAATTAATATACAAACATGACAGATGGATATATTAGTGGCAAACATATATAGACCTAGCTAGCTAATCAATTAATGTCCTCGACGCTTCTACGGTTTGGGGTGGCCTTGACAATGCCTCTATGGTTTGGGGTGGCCTCAGCAACGCTTCTAGGGTTTGGGGTGGCCTCGACACTTCTAGGGTTTGAGGTGGCCCAGACCGCCTCTCTCATGAATGTCCGACGTCCGGACCGACAAGGGATTTAACAAAACGGCTCCATTCTGGATGTGCAGAAAATGGTCCCTATTCTGGGTTCGAGAATCATGCAGACATGACCGAGACATCTCTCCGGCCAATAACCAATAGCGGGATCTGTATACCCATGTTGGCTCCCACATGTTCCACGATGATCTCATCGGATGAACCATGATGTCGGGGATTCAAGCAATCCTGTATGCAATTCCCTTTGTCAATCGGTACGTTACTTGCTCGAGATTCGATCGTCGGTATCCCAATACCTCGTTCAATCTCGTTACCGGCAAGTTACTTTACTCGTTCCATAATGCATGATCCTGTGACTAACTACTTAGTCACATTGAGCCCATTATGATGATGCATTACCGAGTGGGCCCAGAGATACCTCTTCGTCATACGGAGTGACAAATCCCAGTCTCGATTCGTGCCAACCCAACAGACACTTTCGGAGATACCTGTAGTGCACCTTTATAGCCACCCAGTTACGTTGTGACGTTTGGTACACCCAAAGCATTCCTACGGTATCCGGGAGTTGCACAATCTCATGGTCTAAGGAAATGATACTTGACATTAGAAAAGCTTTAGCAAACGAACTACACGATCTTGTGCTATGCTTAGGATTGGGTCTTGTCCATCACATCATTCTCCTAATGATGTGATCCCGTTATCAATGACATCCAATGTCCATGGTTAGGAAACCATAACCATCTATTGATCAACGAGCTAGTCAACAAGAGGCTCACTAGGGACATGTTGTGGTCTATGTATTCACACATGTATTATGGTTTCCAGTTAATACAATTATAGCATGAACAATAGACAATAATCATGAATAAGGAAATAAAATGATAACCATTTTATTATTGCCTCTAGGGCATATTTCCAACACCATGGTCGAGTATGCCTCCTCGCCGAGTCTGAATACTCCATGGTCGACTCCCAATGGATCGACTTCGATTCTGGTCATGTCCCGGCTCTCGAGCCAGACTACCTCATGCCCAAGCCCCGATTTTGGCTCTCGAGTGACCGAATCCACCAAACTCATAGTCGAGCACCAACTCTCAAATCTGCATGCCTGAGTCCGCTTCTCTCTCGCCGAGTCTGACTACTCGACGTCGACTCCCCGGTGACCGACACTGACTCCAATTGTCTCCCGGCTCCAGAGTTCGACCACCCCGCGGCCGAGTTTGACTACTTCGTGACTGAGTCCCGAGTTTGGTTCATGAGTGACCAAGCCAGCATCCTCAATAGTTGAGTCCCGACTCCATGGTCGAGTCTGCATCTTCCTTGCCGAGTACGACTACTCTGTGGCTATTTCCCGAGCGACTCCCGAGTTGGACTGCCCCGCAATTGAGTACGGCTAACCCATGATTGAGTCTTGAATTCACTCTCGAGTGACTGAGTCCGCCTCCTTTGTAGTCGAGTACTGAATTTCGAGTCTGACTCCCGAGTGACCAAACCAACTACACGACAACCCAAAGTTCGCGTTTATTGCCTTTAATATACTGTGATATATTGTGTTGCTCTCCCCTCGCCACCCGAACCAACCTTCATGCCTGACTCGCTGGCACCGAGGTCGTGTCTAAGTGGGCCCAGTGTGGACAAGCACTTGCCATGATCTAGGGATGCTTATCCATGTTTTTTAGCTTATCTATTGCTTCTTGGTGTTTGTTCTCATATGTATTCTTATTCATGCAAATGTCCTTTAAGGATGATTTATAACATTTATTAGACGTGTTGCATGTAGTCTGCTTAACTTTCTGGATGTAGTTGGTACTAGCTTAGCCCGTGCGGCGGCACGCCGCACCCTGTCGATAAGCTATGTGTATTATATATCCTATTTTTATTGTGTGTGATAAAAAATAAGTTAGGCCTTCTTTGGTTCATGGGATAGGAATGTTATAGGAATAGAAAAATCATAAAAAGTGAGATGACATGCATCTCAATCCCCATAGAGAAAGATATGCCATTTGATGCATAGGATAGGAACTTTTCCATTGAGTCTAAGCTAATGTTTTTTTTCCTCCAAAATCTGAAGGATTGATTCCTATCCTAAATAGAAATAGGAATCAATTCCTACAAACCAAAGGGCTTAGAAAGATTTTTTTTCCTTTGCAAATCCTATCCTATAGCATTCCTATAAAATTCCTACAAAACTAAAGGAGGCCTTAGAGTCTTATGAGCATATGATATGTGGTCATAACTTTGTAGTCGCAAAAAACAAGGCATGCATAGGAACAATTTGGAAAGTACACATAGCCATTTTTAATAAGAATAGTCAAGTTCTTATAGTTTGAGGCGGCCCAGATTGTTATGTAGTTTCTTAATAAGAATAGTGACCAAATTCTTATAATGCAAGGAGGTCCGACATTGTTATGTAGGAAAAAGTAACATACTAATATTGTTGTCTAGGTTGATGGATTGGTGCTTTCGCTGTGCCTGCCAGAGAATCAGGCAACAAGTGGTGGATTGCTGCATGCAGTACCAGTTTAGATAGTAATATTGGTTAAGTCAACTCATAATACTGCATAAACAAAGTCATATTGTCATTTTAACATTTGAAACTCCAATACTTATACTTCTACAACACCATAAATTTGGTCAAACTTTAGTAATTGAGCATGACAATGGTGTATCCTCGAGTCACTATAAAAATTTAATATGCACTATAGCTAGATTTTTGAATATTTTAAAAATTAATCAAAATTATTTGTAGTACATATTCAAGGAGTAATGAAGTCAAGTGGTTCAGAAAGTGCGCGTGTGGGTCTCCTAGCTGATGTGTGGTAAGTACTTGTATGAGGAGATCGAAAGAGATTGCGTTAATGGTTTTTTGTTACATGTTAATATTTGCCGTATTTCAGGGATATAACGGGAGAGGAAGTACATTATTTTTTCTTTTTCTTTTTTTTAAATAAGAAAGAAGTATGTCTGCATGGACGGATAAAGAAAACTTAGTAACTAAATACTTATCGGTAAAAGGAAAAATAGGAAATTATTTGTGCGTGATTGCGTGATCTTGAAAGTACGCGCATGCAGTCATGTTGTATTGAAAACTATGCCTTGTCATTGTATGTGTCTGACAAACAACTTTTTAGCCAGAAGAGGCTTAATTGCTTTGTAAATCGCTGCATCCATTTTTAGGCTGGTTGTAATGTCGAGTATCATATACTAGTATCATGCATATGATACTAGTGTATAATACTACCTCCCTAATGCATAGTATCATATATTAGTATCATGTAGTACTCTATTTATTGCCATGCATGACACAAAGTAGTATAACATTTAATATGATACTGTATCATGATATGATACTACATCCTCTCTTTCTTCATTTAATGCTATGACACCTCATCAAAATTGCCTAGTTGGCATGCATGATACTAGCTATGATACTACCATTACAACCAGCCTTGAAATATACGCCTGGATGTTGCATGTGCGCGTCAGATAATTCTTTTCATCAAGAGAAAGAATACTCCCTCCATCCATATATATAGGGCCTATACATTTTCCGAGGTAGCCTTTGACCAATGATAATATTATTAGTATATGAGATATATGATACAAAAATTATATCATTAGAAACTCCTTTCACATACGAATTCGATGGTATGCTTTGTGTAACATGCATGTCATATATTATCGTGCTAACCCATTGTCAAAGGTTATCTCAAAAAACGTATTAGGCCCTATATATGTGGATGGAGGGAGTAGCTGATGTACCAATTGCTACGTCCATTTTTCATGCATGTAGTGCAGTGCATGCACGTAGTCACATCACATACGTATTTATATTATTTTCGAGGATGGATGCCGGGTGGACGCTATGTATAGGATAGAAAAAATATATGAAAGAATTCGTGCTCATACCATTTAAGAGGGAGGAGCAGTCACCATATATAACTGAGGTGTAGCAGTACAGTAAAGGGAAATTCATCCATGCCATTGAAGAGAAAATAGGCGTACTGTCCGTCAAAGAAAAGGGAAATAGGCGTTTTGAGCATTAAATATTTCATTGATATTAGCTTGACATGCAAGAACCGATCTGCGTCTGCGCGCATTGATGTACAATGACACAGTTTGCATCGCTTCCTTCTTTGCACTAGTAAGCGTGCACGTGCAATGCACATATAACCATTAGGAAAAAAATCTTCTGCATAAACATATTTTTTACATGTGATACATAGTATGTGGATTCTACAAAGAGGAAATTAAGTAGGGCATGGAGAGAATGGATTCTGGCATGTAGAACTGCTAATTGACATGGTGATGAATTATACTTCCTTTGTAAAGAAATATAAGAGCATTTACATCACTACTTCACGGAGGGAATATTTGTTATCAGGCTGATACTGCAAAAGACTTGTCGACTTACATGGAGACTGATACTGCAAAAGACTTATCGACTTACATGGAGCAGGGCGGCCTAGAACCAAACATAGTCACTCCTAGTTGATGCTATTCATAGAGATTTTCCGTGGCTTGGTGACGAATGAAGTCAGTAAACCGGTGAAAATAAAAATAATAGGAGAGTGGTGATTTTGGCATAGAGCGTTTCTTTCGTAGTAAGCTTCGACAAAAACTGCGGTTAGGAAATTCATCTCATTCATATTTCATTAGCGTTGCAGGCATGTAATTCATCTCATTCTTATTTAGTTAGCTGTGCAAATATGTAGCCAACTCATGCACAAATTCCAGTGACAAGGAACATAGGAAATAAATAAATTAAAACATATCACCATATCACATATCATTTTCGAAATTGCATTATCTAATTGAACCATAAGATCTGACCGTAGTGGGACTTTTGTCGAAATGACACATATGAGCCATCATCTCATCTCACGGAACTTCAAAATGTTGAAATTTTTATATCTAATCATAACAAATATCATTAGAAAATTGTACTATTTGATTGAACTACAGGAACTGCGAGTAGTAGGATACTGGATTTATAAAATCGACACGACACTCCTTCACAATTATGATGCTCCATAGGCATAAACACCGTTTACTTTTGTTTTATCTTTCATATCCCTCGCATGAATCATGAACCTGCATATATTGCCTTTAAGAGAGATGCTTGAAAATGAAGGGAACAGGAAATCTTGAATATTGTTGCCGCCGTCGCCAATCCAGTTTTGGTATGAATACAGAGTCCACACTTTTCCCTACGATCCTAAGTCTAAAACAGTAAAAATAAGGAGTCCATAGTCCACACTTCTACATCAGTTCTGCACAGGACTAACTGGAGCTTGTGCGTGATTCTATTTGACTGCTAAAGTAGCATAGCAAATAAAATGAATTCAACATGAAAAATAAAATATATATACCCAAGCTTGTACTTATTTACTGTATATTGAGGTGCTAGACATTACACTAAAAATTGTCCAACAAAATAAGATAGAAAGGTTGCTGAAAATGAACAATATGGCATGATGGCATAGAGGAATGTCACATAAAACTATAGTAAGCCCTGCAGTTCAGTTTCTATGATTCTCTAATACTGAAAACAATAGCCAAATATCACTGCATAGTTCTTCCAAGGTAATAAAATGGCGGGCTCGCTTCAACATCCAATCTAAATGCACGCGTCTCACTCAGAATTGCTACATGAACAAGTAATTATGCATGTATCCTTACTTGTCCAGAACACAGGGGGCTCATCTCATGCCTATTAGAAATTGAATTGGCAGGATGTAGAGCCGCCTACTTGCCAACATCTTCCAATGTGACATAAAGATGCAGAATAGAATTACCCATCGGATTTCCCCATCTCATCTCAGTTAAGAAGTTTAGTCCAAAATGAGGCACAATCAGTATTCCCGTCGGATTTCAAGTACTCTTGAATTAGTTAACACAAAAAATTACTACAGGACAGTATGGATTGGATTCTCTTTTCATTTTGAAGTTAAACTGTGATCAGCATATATGCGAAGGAAGTTCACATAGATGAACAAAAGGTCAAATTCTCTTTGCCGAATTTGCTACATGCAGTGCACCTAGAGACTCTGAATCAAACTAAGAGCCGAGAGTTAATTAGGACCACCACCACTTTATTATGGAAAAAGGTACCACCCAGTGGATATGCCTACTCTTCTAACTCTATTTGAGCACATCATCTTACCATCCACTCCAAACATACCAAAATAGACCCTGAATTAAACTAATGTCGATGAGCGTGAAGACAGCCTCGCCACAGAGGAGGGCCGCCTGCGTCGTGAGTTGCACAGCGCGGCGGGCGGGTGATGCGACACAGAGGAGTTGTACTCGGCGGCCTGCAAATGCAGAGGAGGAGGAGGCTAGCACACACAAATGGATTTGCGTCTGATTGGTTAGTCTTTTGCAACTAAAAGATGAACTGGATCATTAGAAATTATGTGAAAATGCACACACCATAGCGATGCCTCCAAAGAGGTGAACGACACCCACAGGCACTGTCGTTGCCAGCACCGACTGGAGACAGGCGGGATTTTCATCCGTAACGTCGTTCATCCCCCATCCCTGGCAAAGAATTAGGGCCACTAATCTGTAAAGGATCGCACCGTCGCCGCAGCAGCACCTTACCATCGTGAACCTGACATTGCAGAACACCGGCGCCTTGCACGGCCGTGGACACACAGACCAACATCCACCTTCCGCACGGCCGGGGGAAAAGCAGCTTCAAACCACCATTCAAAACCAACACGGCCATGGGCACCGACGCCTCAAAGCAATGGCTGAACGCTGCACTCCTTTTGGACAGCCACGCAAAGAGATCAACCATCGCCACCTGAAACCCACAAACAGAGAACAACCACCACCACCACCTGGAGCTCTCCGCTAAAGACCGCTGGTCCAAGCGCCATCTCAGATCCAACCCGCTCCCCCATCCACAACTCCACCTGCAGCACCCACTCCGGCAACAACAGGAGGCAGAGCACGCCCCGTCCACTGCAGCAGCTCCCGACCGCCGCTCCACCTGGCCGAGATCCGCCGCCTCCATGACCGGGCGCGCCGCCCCCTCCGACATACCGCCGGGCGCTCTCAGGAGAACCGCCGCACACCAGCACCTCCTCCACAATCCCACGGCCGTGCTCAGCCTCCCTGTGCGCACCTCACCTCCGGCCGCACCACCCGCCTCCACACCGGAGAGACCACGGCGTCGCCCGCACGAAGCCACTCCCTCGCGCGTAGGAGGCCCGTCGGGGCACGCCGACTTCGACGGCCGGGCGCCGCCACCGCCGTCGGCGTCGACAGCGCCGACGGCCAGGGGAGCTCGGGGAGGAAGGCGCTCGCGTGGGAGGCTCCGGAGGCGCTAACCCTAGAAAAATCTCGGTCCTTATCGATCCGGAAATTCAGGGAGTCGCAGGCGAGGGCCAGGACACGGAGGATGAAAAGTGGCAGACCACGGCGCGTCTGCTCGGCAGAACATTTGATCTCGGACGTTGATTTGGATGATTGACTGTTGATGTAATATGGACAGTAGGATGTGTTTAAGTTGATCTGATCAGAGGGTTCTGGTTATCCTGTGTATAATTTGTTGTGTGGAGTTAGAGGAAGTTACGTTTGCTCTTTTAATAGTAGTATATAGATGCATGGGCCAATAAGGTAAACTTTCTCCTTGTATGCCTGCGCCAGAACGGAGAAGTTCTCTTTTTCTTGGGTGGCACCATCGTAGATGTACGCGGCTTTTCACTGATCTGGTGTTCAAAGCTGCGCACTCACGTGGTCACCGGCTTCGGCAATGGAGTCCCAAGCCATAGCTGGCGGCACACGGGTTCCTCGCCCGCCACAGCAAGGACGCGAACATAGGGCACAACGTCGCCCTGCACTAATTAGAACCAGACTGAAGAACTGATCTATAGCTGGTTCCTACTTTGGTCCTACTACCGGTAGTTTGCAAGCTACTTTCCCAAACGCATGCACACATGGCATCGCAGCTCGCTGCAGGTTCACCGGCGTGGGAGTTCGCCGGTGCTGGACGCCATGAATCTTCCACCCTAGGTTTTGCCAGCCCGAGTATTACGTAGGATATCCCTGTAGCGGATGCAGCACGCCTTGCACATCCTGCGCCGGCCCGCCGCTGTGGCTTGTCCATGGCGTGGCACCGACCGCACATCCGCCGCTACTACCGGCAACGCTGCCGTACCGCGTCGGATCGTCGCGACTGGTCTAGCCGATGACGGGTGCATCGCTATGTTGTCACCACCGTGCCATCGTAGGCGGCTGGCCCCACGAGAGTGAAAGGGAGAGCTACAGGGACAAGAGTACAAGACACACCTTGAGGTGAAGCTTTTCACGAGAAAACGCAGGCGAGCTCTAGGCTCTAGCTGGGCACTGTCATATAGGTGTAGCCATTGGAGCACCGCGGAGCAAAAGGCTGCGCCGACGTCGCGCTGTAACGCAGGTGCCGTGTCCAACATGACGTCATGCACTGTCAGGCCTTGCGGGTGGCTCGGGCATCCGACCTGCACCTGCAGTTCCAGCGAGCAGAGCACGCCACTCAGCCGCACCACCGCGGACCGCGCGGCCGTCGTCACGCGCCTCGCTGCCGCCTCCCGCCTCGCAATTCAAACCTCCACGGTCTCATCGCATGCGTGGTGGTGCTGGAAGGAGGCGACGCCGACGCATGGGGGCGCGCTCGTCTCCCACCTCGCCGTCGGCGGCTGCTTGCTCTCCTCCTCGAGCTGCTCCACGCGGTCGTGCAGCTCGCAGCGATGTAGGCGGTGCCAACGCACGGGGGCGCGCTCGCCTCCCACCTTGTGGCGGCCGGCTCCATGCTCTCCTCCTCGAGGCACGGGGATCGGACGCACAAGGCCGCCACTATATATAGGAGGCAGCAGTAAAGAAGATCCCAAATTGGAAACGGGCAGCAAAGGCGGCAGGGAAAGGCCCAGAAAACTATATCGAAGCGGCAACCGCGAGCACGAGAAATTGAGAAGCTGCAGCCTGGCGCACGTGGCACGAGGATAAGCAGCGGCGCATGCAGGCACATGCAAGGCACGCCGTATCCAATTTGATCTCCGCAAACGCGAGATACGCAACCAATCCCGAACTGGAACATCGCAGGACATGCAGCCAATCGGCAACGGCCAGCGCATATTTTTAGAATTCCCATTGTCCGTCGCTCCGCGCACCCAAGAATGTATACGGCTGTGTCCCCCACTATTACACGCGGCAGCCACCCATTGGACACTTTTCTATCATAGGAAAAACTCAAAAAACATGGTAAACTAAACCTAGCCAGGTTTAGTATATTTAGAATTTACGCCAATAATGCAACGGATCATCTAGTTTTTAAAGGGTGTGTCACTTATAGTAAACCTGCCTTTGCTAATGGGTGTACGATGTGATAAGCACCAACAAATATAGGGAGAGAAGTACGTAGCGACTGCTTAGTTTATTGCAAAATATTAGAATGTGAGCCTTGGAGCAGTAAAAGGAAAAATATTAGAATGTGATCCTGCATAACAGTGTGAGACTGGTGGGATGCGGGATCATTTCCTTTCTTTCAACCATGATCTATAAAGCTACAATAATTTTTTCTTAAATACACAACAATGTAACATGAAGCTAACTAATATTGTTCCAATTTTTCAGCATAGGAAGCATAAGCACAACAAATTTCATGAACCTCTACCATAAAGATGGATATGAAAGATCAATGTGCTGCATCAAATGGTCTTAATCGAGTTAAAACACAAAGACACTTGGATTACAGCCGAAGGGTGGATCAACATGGATATGAATTTTGAGCACAAGGGCACCGACGGCAGCGACTTCCAAGATAAGGAATGAAGGAGATTTGTACCAGCAGAAGCCATGGGGAAGTACGCCTTCTTTGCCATCGTCGATTTGTTCTTGTAGGGGAAAACGTAGGTCGCTGCTGCTGATCCTGATGCTGGCACCCCTCGCTGGCATGAATTGAAAATCATCCCTTATGCATAAAATTTTCTCGCTGCTATGCTGGTCTGAAAGTGGATCTCATCGCTGCCATGAGGTTGAGCACATCCCTGCTAAAACTTCAGGGGAAATACTGGGGAAAGAGGACGTCGACGTCTAGGCGCACAACATCATAAGGAATTGCGAGAGGAAGAGCTGGCGAAGGTGGCGGCACACGACATGTCTATCAACCTGTTTGCTTGTTTCTTCGAGAGTTAGAGGCCGAGTGGGCTGGCGTAGGCTCGCGGGGAGGAATGGTGTTGGGCTGGCTGAACAGGCCAGTTTACCACATTGCTTGGTTTCGGCCTCTAGAGCAGCAACCCATAGGACAGCTGGGCCATACATATAGCTATAGAGACGAGATCCAACGACCAAAAACACCGAGGGCGGAAAATGGATGGCCAGAAACACTAAACGCATGAGAGGGTAGGGATTAGGTGCATTTTTACTGTGTCCTAAATGGATACGAAAAGGGGCATGAGCTAATCACTTTTCTAATTTAGGAATGGGTGTCTTCATTCTTCTTTTTTTGTGGGAGAAGGAACTTTCATTAATCAAGAGAGACGCTTACATTCAGACCTGACTATGCTAGCTATCTCATCAGGGAAGTTTCGAAGCCAACAAGCTGTTCGCTGTTGCACCCGTCCTATACAAGGGTGTGACTAGCAGCATTAGCATGCCGACTAATCTTAGCTAGACTAATGTTTCTCTCATGAGCGAGAATCATTCTGATCTCCCTAACTCGGTACGCGTACCGCGATCTATGAACATCCCTCGGCTGAATCAGCTGCAGCAGATCGGCACAGTCAGTTTCCACCATCAGCGGAAAGTTTGACCAGTGAAGGGCCAGCTGGAGTCCTTCATCCACAGCAGCCATCTCAGCTTCCAAAGCATCAACACAATTAAAGAGCACACGTGTCACAGCAAAAATAACCGCGCACCTTCGTGGTCGCGAAGAATCATCCCCGCACCAGCCGAGCCATCATCCTTGACAAAGGCACCATCCACATTCAACTTAGCGTGAGCAGCATCAGGGACATCCCATCGCGGCTCCGGTGTTAGTTCATGTGTGGTCTGAGGCACATAATCTGCAGCAACGATCACCTGTTTACCTTTCACAGGATTGGCATCCGGGTATTGCTTAATGGCGAGTAGAGAATTGAATTGATGTAGTTGGACAAGCACCGACGAGACGCCTTGATCGGAACCGGCGAGAATTGATGTGTCTTCTTTCTAAATGGATATGTAAAGGGGCATGAGCTAATCACTTTTCTAATTTAAGAATGGGTGTCTTCTTTCTAAATGGATACGTAAAGGGGCATGAGCTAATCACTTTTCTAATTTAAGAATGGGTGTCTTCTTTATAAATGGATACATACAGGGGCATGAGCTAATCACTTTTCTAATTTAAGCACATGTGTCTTCTCTCTAAATGGATATGTAAGGGGGCATGAGCTAATCCATTTTAGTTTTAGAGTAGTAATTTTAGGTAAAATATTAGGAAAAGAAAAAACTTAGTTTAAATTTATTTTTTATTTTATATCTTACACCTGTTGCACAACTTGCAAAATATTAGTATATGAGCCTTATAATAGTAAAAATGAAAATCTTAGGAAAATAAAAATAAAAAATACTAATAAAAGAAAAGGGAAAATATTTGAAAGAGAAAAAAAACTTAGTTATATTTTTTAGTTTTTATTTTATATTTCATACTTTACATGTGCACCTGTAGCAAAACCTGCAAAATATTAGTATATGAGCCTTAGAGTAGTAGAAAAGAAAAAAAAAACATTAGGACAATGAAAATCAAAA
>NC_057813.1:748409705-748426827 GCF_018294505.1 Triticum aestivum | reverse complement strand
CACATGAGAGAGCAGGGATTAGGTGCATTTTTACTGTGTCCTAAATGGATACGTAAAGGGGCATGAGCTAATCACTTTTCTAATTTAGGAATGGGTGTCTTCTTTCTAATGGATACGTAAAGGGGCATGAGCTAATCACTTTTATAATTTAGGAATGGGTGTCTTCTTTATAAATAGGTACGTAAAGGGGCATGAGCTAATCACTTTTCTAATTTAAGCACGGGTGTCTTCTTTCTAAATGGATATGTAAGGGGGCATGAGCTAATCCATTTTAGTTTCAGAGCAGTAATTTTAGGTAAAATATTTGGAAAATAAAAAAAACTTAGTTTAATTTTAGTTTTTATTTTATATTTTGCACCTGTTGCACAACCTGCAACATATTAGTATATGAGCCTTATAACAGTAAAAATGGAAAATATTAGCAAAATAAAAATAAAAAATACTAATAAAAGAAAAGAGGAAATATCAGGAAGGGAAAATTTTAGTTATTTTTATTTTGTATTTTATATTTTATATTTTACATGTGCACATGTTGCAAAACCGGCAAAATATTAGTATATGAGCCTTAGAGTAGTAGAAAAGAAAAAAACATTAGGACAATAAAAATCAAAAGGACTAATAAAATAAAAGGGAAATATAAGGAAAAGGAAGAAAAGCTTAGTTTATTTATAGTTTTTAGTTTTAGACTTTACATGTTCACCTGTAGCACAACCTGCAAAATAGTAAAATTAAAAATTAAAAATACTGGGAATATTTAAATAATAAAAAAAGACAGATAAATGAAAATTAAAAATATTAGGAAAGTGTAAAAGAAATACTTTTAAAAAATAAAAATAAAAAGACTAATAAAATAAAATATAAATATTAGGAAAAGGAAGGAGAACTTGGGTTCTATTTTAGACTTGACATGTTCACCTGTTACACAACATGCTAAATAGTAAACGAGAAAAGAAAAAATATTAGGAAAATGAAGAAGGATAATAAACCGTCCTTCTAACCCCCCGCACCTCCAAGGAAGGAGAGACCTAGGGTCACAGGCCGTCAGGACAGGCCCGGCCAGAAGTGCGTAGCGAATGCTTTTGCCTCAGCATAGCTGATGAATCAGCTCTGCGTCCTCGGCGAAGAAAAGGTCAGCAGTGGGCTATTTAAGCCGCGTACAATGTTGCTAGCTGAGCGATGTGGTACTAAACGTTCCGGTCGCTGCGTTTGCTTATTCCCAGACTCTGGGCCGTCGTGTTCGTCGGCTGGCCCACAGCCGCGCTAGTGAGCCGCAAGTGCGGGGAGTGCCCAACAGCGGCGAAAAGCAGAGCACGACTATTTCCTCAAAAAAAAAAGCAGAGCACGACTGTAGAGAAATCGGATTCTAAAAAAAAAAAAGACTGTAGAGAACTCGCCGCCGGCGAACCAGTGAAGCTCGCCGCGAATGGAAGGCGCTGGATTGGAATTTCTCGTAAGATTTTCGCTTCTCGGCGAAGTTCCCGTTGCGGGAGGAGTTCCTGTCAGCTCAGAACATCCAGATCCGTTGGCACTGGCCTGACGGCCTGGGTGGAAATGGAGCAGCTTCTGGGCGAAGTTTTGGTTCTGGCAACGACGGCAGCCGTGCCGGCATGGGGGCGGCGTCGAGGAAGTTGATCGCCAGCGCAGTCGGTGGAATCCCGAAGCTCCAGGTTGGAGCAAGACGTACATAACTGACAGCGTTTTACTCATTCAGTTTGTCTGACCATCAACTTCAGAGTTCAGACCGGTAATGTGGCAGTGGAAGAACACGCGAGCAACGTGTATACTCGTGCGATGTTCGAGTCAGATAACACATATCAGCTTCAGGAGATTGAGAAGAGGAACTGAAACTGGAGCAGCGGGACTGAAACTGTAAGACTGGTGCTCGCAGCCAACAATGAAGTGCCGCTCTTGAGAAGCGACCAGCTTCCCATGAGGCCGCTTTGTGAAGGACGTGTTGATTATGTCTATCACGTTGTATGTGCAGAAGCTTGTTTGTCATTGGCAGCTCGTGGAGTGGTGGTCATAACTGCTTGATCACGAAATATTGTGGTATAATCACGAAGGTGAAAATTCCACTGAGGTATAATCACGAAATGAGTTGTTGACTTTTAGGTCATGGACTACGTGGTGTGGGAGAGATCCCGCAACGTCACATACTCACATTGTGAAGAGGTGTACGAAAGATGCGAGGAGTATTTGACCAAAAAAAAACCACATTTCACGTCACTGAACTACCACATTTACCCTTCGTCCCAGAATGTAAGACGTTTTTTGAGACTATCTTAGTATAAAAAAACATCTTACATTTCGGGATAGAGGGAGTACTATTTTTGTGACAAAAAACTACCACTTTCATAAAATAGCCAGTTTAGACGATTTAAACACGTTTATCACAGGAGGGGCCCGTTTGTCAGGGCCGACGTGGCGGAAATCGTCAACTCCGTTTATTTTGACTGTCATGTTGACCGTTATTATGGGTGGGGCCCACATGTCATTCTTCTTCTTCCTCCTCTGCCCTGTCTGACATTTTAACAAACACTTCATGTGCATCATCCGACAAAAGGAGTGATAGGTGATGTTGTTCGAGCACGCATGTCAGGCGCGGCCGCGAGCGCCACCACGGCTATTGGCCGGGTGCTTCCCTACGCCACCATCTGGAGCAGCATCCCATGGTCGGGCAGGGCGTCGCCGCTCCTCCGCTGTCGCATCCACCCAGCCTGTCGCCGGAGTAGTTCGTCCATGCTAAAGACCTCCTCCTTCGCGCGAAAGAAGCCGGCTCCTGCGCCCTCAGGCCAGTGGTCACCCGCGCTGCCCATGGGCACCTCCTCTTCTATGCTCCGCGCTCTCCTCCTCCTTGTCCTCTTCTCGGCGGGCGGCATCCACGATGCGTCCAGCTCCGGCACCGCGCCCTGTTCGTCGTTGAACCGGCTGTGCGGCAGCCTGGGCAGCTCCGCGTGCGCGCGACTAGGCTCCTCCTGCTGCTCCGTGCGCGGCGCGCCGGAGCTCGCAGCGCTCGCGACCAGGCTCGCGGCGGCCAATGCCAAGGCGCTCGTGAAGCTTGCAGACAAGGCCACCGGCGACGCGGTAGGGTGAGCTTCGCGTCCTCAACAGCGTACCCATGCTCTGTTTCACCACGCGGGTATGAACACCAGGTGTTCGTGAAATGCCTAATAGAGAAAGAGGATGAGGAAGAGGAAGGTAGATGCTGCCATGTGGGACCCACCTGTAATAACGGTCATATAACTGCCAAATAAACGGAGTTGACTTTTCCGCCATGTCAGCACTGACACGCGGGCCCCACATGTCATAAACAGGTTTAAAACCATAAAAGCAGTCATCAACTCATGGTAGTTTTTTTTTCTTGAATACGTACGAATGTGCGTACTTTATATTACTAGTATACGGAACGTGCTAAGCACGCGGTGTCTTGATCAAACTGCAAATAACATCTCTTTCCTTGCATGATGGATACTTCAAAATGCAGCCACGGAAGATCCTTGATACTTGGCTGACAACTTTTCTCATCACCACCACGTGACGATGCAAGGTGTGCAACTGTAGGTGCAGCGGTGCCTCGATAACTCTAGAAAAAACGAGGTAATAGCACCCAGGTACCCTAACTTGCACAAAATATGATGATTTAGTTTCAAACATGCAAAACTCAATCTCATTATACCCCAACTTGCACCTCATGTGATGTTTTAGTCCCAGACCAATCAAAGAATGACAATTGGCAGCCAGGTGGCTGGCCCGGTCAGCGCACGCACTTTTGCACAAAAAAAAAACCTCTGCCTTTTTCCCTAATTAACCCGCACTCACTCCACCTGAATCCCCTCTCCTTCATCACTTCTCCCTGTTACGACCCCAACATTCCCCGCCCGCCCGAGCCTGACACCCGAGCTCTCGCCTACACTGCATGAATGAAGAAGGGAGGTGTTAGGCAGTAGAATACCGTCGTGTACGCACTCTGTATAGTCATCGCGTACACGACGCGCACCGGCTCATGCAGCCAGGTCGTGGCGCACGACGGGTAGTTTCTCCACCCCATGATCTCCACTCTGTAGGCAGGTAACGCTAAGTTGTACATATACCCCCTACACGATGAATGCGTGGTGTGAGCTCTCCCTAATCCCGATCTTCTCCGTTAACAGGAGGGACACGCTTGATTAATAACTTTATTTATTTAAAGAAACGTAACAAAGATTCACGGGCCTTGTAAGTCTGATTTAGAAGCAACGGAATTGGGCAACTAGTTGTTGATTAGGCAGCGGACAAGACAGGTCCGTCCTGTCTTGTCTTAGATTTTGTCTGTCGGCGCTAGCATATCCTAGGGACGGATGCATGACGAGGCAAACAATTATCAACACGAGTCGGGCAAAACGGCCGCCATGTTTTCGTGACGACGGCGATCCGTCGTCCGTCCGTTCACCGGCCATGGATGGCGCCAGCAACCAGACGTGGTCCGAGATCGAGCGAGCTCACTAGATCGCCGCACTTCGATCGCAACATCGAGCTAACTCCGGCCGAGCAATCAATCCAGATCGATACGTACTATACCTCTGGCCGCATCCCTCTGGCCGGCACCACCACCAGCGCCCATGCCAGACCGGCGCACAAGAACCCCACCGTCTCGTACACCGCGGAGTCCGCCGGGAACGTGAACGGCGCCGGGTACTGCGCGCCCGCCGCCAGCGTGAGTGACAGCCCCAGCCCCACCACCGTGTTGAACAGCGGCCCGGCGTAGCAGGCGGAGACCGCCGTCTGCGCGCCTCCATCGCCACGTTGGAGACCAGGTCGCCCAGCGAGTGCCCCCACGCCAGCACCGTCACGCCCAGCACGCTCGCCTTCACGCCCACCATGTACCCGATCGTCACCAGCTCGCGCGCCAGGGTGTACGCCCAGAGCACGCTCATCACTAACCCGGCGGCAAGCCACGGCACGCGGCGCCAGCGCCCGCGTGGTGGGGAGGTGGCGTCCGTTGTGACCGCCGCGAGGCCGGCCAACAGGAGGCCGAGGACGCCGCCCGCGAGCTGACCAAAACCAAACTCACACCAATTTGCATGGACATCCGGCCGCCGGCCTGCCACCAACTCGGGCGCTGCTTATGCCGCATTGCTGCTTGATGGAAGCTTCATGTCGATGGGCAGGGCGATGCATTCATCCACTCCCTCCCATGTCTTCAAATGACACAGCATGTTCGGCTAATTGCTGAGTTTATCTACACACAGGCCTTCATCCAGCAGCAATTTGCTTCTCTCATCGATCCATTTCCCAATCCAGATTATGCGAGACTAACCACGGGGAACGGCATCATCGACTCAAGTCACAACCAGAAGGGCTATGTCCTGGTCTCTTCTCACTGAATTGTCTTGGTGAGCTTGCATTTCGCGAGGAAGACGGTGGAAGTGCAGTGCATGGTGCAAAGCTTGAGCAACTCCGAGGCTTGCTGCTTCAGCTCCGGCCCGCACCCGCTTTGGATCACCAGCAGAAGCTTGGCGGCCAGTCCGACCTCCAGGGCAGCGGGCGCAGACTCCTCAGGCACCATCCTGCAGACCACCCACAGCATCGACTGGGCGCGCTGCGTGCAGGCCTCGGACACCCTCATCAGCAATCGGACGGCGTTGGGTATCGTCCTCGCAATCCTTGAGATCCGTCCTGCCCTCAGGGACTGAGGCGAGCGCGTCAAGGATGTCCAGGGTTGGCTCCACGCACTCCGTCGCCAGCTCCGGCAGCTGCTGCACCGCACCAATGGTGACAATCATACTCCTGGTCGGCCTATGGAGTATGATTATACTTCGGAGCCCGACCCTCGCGTCGACCGACCCGGGCGACTCGGGGGAACCCAGCCGCCGGCGGCTCGCCACCCCTCCTCGCCCCTTCCCCGCGTCGCCGTCGCCGGAGGGCCGGCCGGCGAAGCCGCGCCGGGCCCTGGGATGGCGGCGGCGGGGCTGTTCCCCCCTCCCTTGCCCACCTGCCCTCTGACCCGCCCGCCCCCAGATCTGCTCGTTGCGGCGCCGGCGGCCCACACCGGCGGCGGAGGCGGCCTCCCCCAGCGCCCCCCGGCGACCTCTTCCCCGACCTGCTGCTGTAACGGGTGGCCTCGCCCCGGCTCTTGGCGCCCCGTGCAATTCCGCCCCGATTGGATCTGGGGCCTCCCCCAGCTGGTTGTGGGCCGTCCCGCCGTGGCGGCCGGTCGCGCCCTCCTTGCTGCGCCCCCTTCCCACCCTGACCCCCCTCCACTCTGGCCGGCTTCGGGTTTGCCCCTCTTCGGAGGTGGCCTGGAGGCTCACGGTTGTGCCCGGCGGCCGCTACTTCCTGTAGCGCGCCGGCCGGGATTGTGGCTGCGTGCGAACCTTCATCATCCACCGACCCTGCAGGGGCGGCTTCGACCCGGCGGCCAAGGACCTGCGTCCCCTTCCTGCGTCCATGGCCGGCCGACGTGGCTTCGGATCCGGCGCAGCCCAGGAGGTGCGCTATTTCCGGCTCCTATGGCTCGCTGACTCCTTGGCATCTCCGCACCCAACACCCTGCGGTGCCTTGGTTGGCCGTCCATCCCGGTGCATTCTTGGGTCCGACGCGCTCTGGGAGCTGCGTCCCCTTCCAGCTCCTTTGGCCCGTTGGTGCCCGTGCTGCTCCGGTCCTAGTGACTTGGATCTGCGCTCCCTTCCAGATCTCGGTTTGTCTGGGGCTCCGGCCACTGCCGCATCCGCATTGCATCACATTCCGCTCAGCCACGCAACCTTGTCCTCCTCCGAAGCTCGCACGTCCGGCGATGGCCGGTGCCTTCTTTGGCATTGGGCGTGGCTCTCCTTCATGCAGTCGCAGTTCCGGCCTATGCTTGACTTCCTCTTCTCCGACTTGTGCTATGACGGCTTGGGATTGCTCAGAATTGGCCAGGGAGAAATCCTTGCATCTTGTGCTGACAGCGGCGACACTCGCGGGTGCCGTTCCCTTCTTGGAGGCGCTGTTATGGCGATTATCTGTGCCCCTCTTCAAGCATCAGGGGAAACCCTAGGTCCCGTTTTCCGGATCGGACGACGACGGCGCCTTGGTGTCGTTCTCCTTCGTGAAGGCGTTGTCTTGTTTGCTCGCGGCGTCCTTGGTGTTGTCTTTGGTGATGTCGGTCGTCTAGTTGTTGGTTGGATTGCTTCTTCGGTCGGAGAGTTTAGCTGTGTTTTTTATGTTTGGGTCGAGTTTCTCATGTTTCTCTGTTTCGTGCACCATGTTCACGCCTCTTGAGCCCGTGTCATGTGTTGTACCATCTTCTGTACTTATTCTAACTCCTTCTATCAATGCAATGATACGCAAGCTTTGCGTATTCGCGAAAAAAATACTCCTGGTCGGCATGTGCACGACGCAGATGGAATTGAGCAGTTCTAGCCCAGCGGCCACACCATCCTGGACTCCTGGTGCCGCTTGTCTCGGACCAGGCGCATGGAGCCGGCTAAGAGGCTCAGGCTCGCCACCGTCTCCGGCCGGAAGCGAGGTCAAGAAGCGACACGCCACCGGCCTCGGCTATGGCCTTGGTCACGGACTGGTGGGTGGAGGGAAGGGAGCGCAACTCCCGGAGCGCGGCGACGCGGGCCTGGCCCTTGAGGGGATGCCTCCTCGGGACGGCCGTGCCGTGGAGACCGTGGACAAGGTCGGCGGCGCAGCCGTGGTAGTCGGCCGAGCACTTCTTGAAGTGGGTGTACCGACGGGAGAACCAGGCGGCGATGAGCTGCCGGAGTGTGGCGTTGGGGGTGAGCGCGTCGTCCCAGAGCTCCCAGCGCCAGCCACAGGGAGATATGCAGTTAACTGCACTTAACATCTAGTACTACAGGTTAATTAGAGAAGACGACAGGGTGTTTCTTGCAAAAGTGCGGGTGACGACCGGTCCACCCACCTGGCTGTCACTTGTCGAGCTGTGATAGGCCGTGGACTAAATCATCACATCCAATGCAAGTTGGGGTATGATGGAGTTGCATTTTGCAAGTTTGGGACTAAATCATCACATTTCATGCAAGTTAGGGTACCTGGGGTGCTATTACCTCAGAAAAAACCCGTGGGCCTTGCGCGTGGCGAATCCCGGCGACTACAACCGTTGGATCAATTGAGTTTGCTGTGATAAACGGTAGCGATTCAGTCCGTCGAAAAAACCAACGGCTAATAATTGCGTCTACGTCATGACTGGTGACTAAAACAAGTTCAAAATTTGTTGTACTATAGTAGTAGAGATAAAGAAGAAGATGGGGAGAACCCCTTCACATTGGAGTTACATATTACATATTATATATTACACCATATGATATGGTTCCAACCCCACGCCATCACATCTATCTCACGCGGTATCTATTCGGGAAGGCCCACTTGTCAACGCGCCCAGAAAGGCGCCTACACTAGTGCAGAACCGGGCAATAGCCCCGGTTTGTAAGGCCTTTTAGTGCCGGTTCCATAACCGGCACTAAAGTGCGGGCACTAAGGCCTCCCCCCTTTAGTACCGGTTCAGCACGAACCGGTGCTAAAGGACAACCACGTGGCACGAGTCAGCTCCAGGGGCCTGGAGCCCTTTAGTACCGGTTGGTAAGACCAACCGGTAATATAAGGTTTGGGGGTTTTTAGTTTTATGATTTCTTTTTCATTTAATTTTGTGTTTCCATTTTAATTCTTTTTCGTTTGCTGGTATTTTACGATACTACACATTGTACACGTTATGCATATATATATATATATATATATATATATAGAGAGAGAGAGAGAGAGAGAGAATTTCTAGTAGAACAAATCATGCATATATATATATATATATATATCATCAATGTCTCACAAACCACCATATTAATTAATTCACACATACACACATGTATAGCTATATACAATTCAGCAGTGCTATACACACGACACGAGCCAGACGATTCATGCACGATACTCAAATCCAGCCGGACATGCACAGGATTCAGAAGGCACTGGCCGCTGGATTAGCACGTCGTGCAAAGATCGTGCAGCAGTATCGTGTGGGTAGTAGTTTCGTATACAATTTCTCCTACATATGCATGTTGCCTTTGGAGCCAGTGGCATTAGCCTAATTGGTGCCTTCGGAGCACGATGACAATTGGAAGTGGTTTTCATGGGGGCGGTAGCGGGTAATAGTATTCTCCCTTCGGATTTATGACCTGGTCGAGCAAAAATCCCGCTATTTCCTCTTGAAGTGCTTCTACGCGCTCCGTTTCTAGGAGCTTCTCCCGCACCTCTTTGAACTGTTAAGAAGGAGATCAATATGCATGTGTATTAGTTGTGTGACTAGATATCGATAATGGTGTAAAAATTGTGAATAGTGTTCTGACAAGCGTACCCATTCCTGTCTTTGAGATCTGCTCCTTTCGGACGCCATCATGCGAATGTTCTCGCAAACGCAGAATGCACACAGATCAGTCCCCTGCGCCTGCTTCAGGGCCTTTACGAGAATGGAATTTGATCAGATAATAATTAATCAAGCATGATAATTAAAGAGATGGCAGCTGAAAGATCGTGGATGTCGCCTAGAGGGGGGGGGTGAATAGGCGTTTTAAAATAATTACGGTAGAGGCTTGAACAAATGCGGAATAAACCTAGCGGTTAATTTGTCAAGCACAAAATCTACAACAACGAGGCTCACCTATGTGCACCAACAACTTATGCTAAGCAAGATAAGCAACTATGTTATAGCAAGATATATGACAAAGAACAATATGGATATCACAAAGTAAAGTGCATAAGTAAAGGGGCTCGGGTGAGAGATAACCGAGGCACGCGGAGACGATGATGTATCCCGAAGTTCACACCCTTGCGGATGCTAATCTCCGTTTGGAGCGGTGTGGAGGCACAATACTCCCCAAGAAGCCACTAGGGCTACCGTAATCTCCTCACGCCCTCGCACAATGCAAGATGCCGTGATTCCACTAAGGGACCCTTGAGGGCGGTCACCGAACCCGTACAAATGGCGACCCTTGGGGGCGGTCACCGAACCCGTACACTTTGGCAACCCTTGGGGGCGGTCACCGGTACCCGTCAAATTGCTCGGGGCAATCTCCACAACCTAATTGGAGACCCCGACGCTTGCCCGGAGCTTTACACCACAATGATTGAGCTCCGAACACCACCAACCATCTAGGGCGCCCAAGCACCCAAGAGGAACAAGGTCAAGGGCACCAAGCACCCAAGAGTAATAAGCTTCTCAACTTGTAACTTCCACGTATCACCGTGGAGAACTCAAACCGATGCACCAAATGCAATGGCAAGGGCACACGGAGTGCCGAAGTCCTTCTCTCTCAAATCCCACCGAAGCAACTAATGCTAGGGAGGAAAATGAGAGGAAGAACAAGAAGGAGAACACCAAGAACTCCAAGAACTCCAAGAACTAGATCCAAGGGGTTCCCCTCACATAGAGGAGAAAGTGATTGGTGGAAATGTGGATCTAGATCTCCTCTCTCTTTTCCCTCAAAAACTAGCAAGAATCCATGGAGGGATTGAGAGTTAGCAAGCTCGAAGAAGGTCAACAATGGGGGAAGAACACGAGCTCAAAGGATATCTCTCAATGGGGAAGAAGACCCCCTTTTATAGGTGGGGAGAAAAACCAGGCGTTATCCCCTCACTCAGCCCGCACGACGCAGTACTACCGCACGGAGCTGCGGTACTACCGCGGTCGGCTGCGGTACTACCGCTGTAGGTTGCGGTACTACCGCATGTGCAGCACTGACCAGATGAAGGCCTATTGCACAGGGCAACGAGCGGTAGAATCGCCGGAGCGGTACTACCGCGCGCCCCTACGGTACTACCGTAAGGCAGGCAACACTAGGCGCAGAGAAAGCATGGAAGTAAAAAATTACTTCCG
Organism: Triticum aestivum; assembly: GCF_018294505.1. Classification (NCBI taxonomy): domain Eukaryota; kingdom Viridiplantae; phylum Streptophyta; class Magnoliopsida; order Poales; family Poaceae; genus Triticum; species Triticum aestivum. Next base: position 748,415,978 of record NC_057813.1, on the reverse strand, counting down.
TACCTACTTCCGCTGAGGAGGACCTGCGCAAAACTCCGGCATGGTACTACCGCACACGAAGAGCGGTACTACTGCATAGGGCGCGGATGTAAAAAAATTACATCCGCCCCTACTTCCGCTCATGCTGCTACGCCTGGCCAGAGCCCACGGTACTACCGCGCTCGCGGCGCGGTACTACCGCGTAGGGCACGGATGTAAAAAATTACATCCGCCCCTACTACCGCTCGAGCAGCTGCGCCTGGCCAGAGGCCACGGTACTACCGCTCCAACAGAGCGGTACTACCGCAAGGGCCTGCGGTACTACCGCTCCGGAGAGAAGTACTACCGCATGCTCCAAATCAGCAACACTAGGAGTCCTTCATTTTGCAGAGAAGACAACAGAGGGTAACAATAAAACCAGAACTGCCATAACTTCTGCAAATGAGCTCCGAATTGAGCAAACTCAAGCTTGTTGGATACAAGACAACGAGTAGCATCAAAACAAAGACACATCTAGAAAGAAGAGGCAGGGGAGGTATGACTAACAAGAGAGGAGAGAAACCTCCAACAGAGAAGAACCGGCATACCCTCCAACATCGAAAACATCATAGAAGACGCATGTGAACTCCGTTTTCGATGAACTCGAGCTTGTCATAAAAATGACCAAAAGCTCCAAAACTCACAAGGAGAAAAACCAAACAAGAACCAATAAGGATGATGAAGGGATGCAATGGTTTGAGCTCTCTACGAACGATACGATCAAGCAACTCATCGAGAGCCCCCCTTGATAGTACGGCAATCGATCCTATAACCCGGTCTCCCACAACTACCATGAGACCGGTAAAATAGAAAACCTATCAAGGGCAAACCTTCGCCTTGCACAAAGTCCACTTGAGCTAGATGATGATGATCTACTCCTCCTCAAGATGGACCACCTTTCTGGATTGCGTTGGCTCGATGAAGACTAGTTGATTGCTCCCCCATACTCCACTATGGGTGAGCCAATCTTTCGATCATCTTCACAAGTCCATTGTCACCACAATGGACGGCAAGCTTCAAGCACTTGATCTATTCGTGATACATCACTTGAACTTGCACACCGCAACCTAACCCCACAAAGAACTCTCACGAAGACCATGGGTTAGCACACAAAGCGTAATGGACAATGCTTACCATACCATGGGACTTGATCCCTCGGTACATCTTGTGCGCTTTGTGTGTTGAATCTTTTCAACTCTCTTCATTTGAATGATGTCTTGAAGGTGGACATGAAGGATCACACAATCTTATTCTTCAAGACATGCTTGCAATAAGCTCAACACTCACATGACCGATCTTTGGATAATTCCTTAATAGCACCGTGGTCATCACAAACTCTCCTTGAAACCAACACATGGTCTCCAAGAAAAGCCTATGGACAAACCCTTCAAATATAACTCAAGGAAGCCATTAGTCCATAGAGATTGTCATCAATTACCAAAACCAAACATGGGGGCACCGCATGTTCTTTCAGCAGCTAGCTAGCTAGATAGTACTACTTAATTACTTACCTTGGATCGAAACCATTTAAGCTTTGGTTTCCATTCGCCTTCCGTGACCTTGATGAACCTTGCCCAAGCCCTGCCCTGCCGACAAAGAAAATGAATAAAAGGGTTATTAAATAGTTCATATCATGAAATGACGAACTAAATAGGCCGAGATATATAGTTAATAATGATTGAAATTACCCGTTGACTATCCCAAACAAGATGTTATAGTAACTTTTTGCTTTGAGTAGTGAGTCCAGTATTTCAACTGTTCCGTCGTCAACTTTAATGATACACAAGACCCAGTGAAATCTGCATGCACACACGTTTGCATGTCTTAATTAAGCAGGCATATGTAAGCAAAAACATGTAGCTAGCTAGTAGGCAAAAACAGATAATTTGTAGTACAAGACAGTGTGACTCGCTGGAAGTTGTAAGGAAGTAGTATATCTTCATTGTATTTGAGGCGCTTCAAGAACTCTAGCATGTTGTCCTCTACGTTCTTTTGCTGACGTTGATTCATTAGCCATGTGTATTCATTAACGGTGTTTGGGTCAATGAACCCAATGCCAAAGCGTCCACCTTTTCTCATTTCATACATCTTCATCCTGCATAATACCACAGAAAAGAATATAGTGAGGATAATTACAGGTAATGATTGATCAAAAGGATCACTACAGCTAGCTTGAGACTTAAATTACAGAAAGAAATCACTTACAGACAATAGCAACTGACGATAGATTTGTCGAGTGCGTCTTGATTGTATAACTGAAACAGTTCAGTATACTCAACGGACATAGCTTTCTCATGGAAGTAATGCTCCTCCTTGACATTCACCATGAGGGACAATCGATCTGAAATCTTGCTAATGTTCATGTACCATTGATGCAATTCATACATTCTCGTTGGGAGGTTCTTGACCTTGTCTGGCGCGACCAAAGGTTGGCCCCGGACATATTTTCGTTTTATTTCATCCTCTCTAAGCAAAGGCATGGGCTCGATCTCGAGGAGTTGTCCAATAGTGATGTTGAGAACTTCAGCCTGCATTATATGCTCCTCCGTTATTACCACATTGCCCACCTCAGGAACGTGCACTGTTTGCCCACAATAATATTGGGCGCGCGTACTGTCACGTGTTGTTGGCACAACAAGCAAGGGGATCGATTGCGCCGCCTGTTCTCCCAGCTGGGGAATAGTTTTCCCGCATTTTTTGTCAGCTGCTTCTTGTTTGCTCGATCCCGATGTAGACGTGCTCGCCTCCTTTTGTAGACGTGCTCGATTTAACTTCCTGATGTGGCGCTCATAGTCTGTGTCAACAGGCTTGGGAGCTGGTGGTTGAGCCATACGAATGAAGTGGTCAATCGTTTCCTCAGGCACTTTCTCCCTTGGCGGCGGTGGCGGTTTCGGTGCAAAATGGGCTTCCACCTCGGCCTTCGATATGGCTGCGATTTCCTCCTCGGACCTGTCATAAGCCCTCTGCGGAAGAGGCGTGAGGCTTGTACCATATTTATATCGCTTGCCTCCGCCTGTACTTCCTGTACTACCTCGACTCGTACCACTATGCACCATAGCTGCGAGGTGTCTCTTCTGCGATTGCTGAGGCGGCGGAGACGGCTGACGGGGCTGAGTTGGACGAGGAGGAGTGGCCTGAGGTTGTGCCGGACTTGGAGGAGGAGTGGACGTCTGACGCTGTGGCGGACTTGGAGGAGGATGAGTGGCCTGACACTTTTCCGGACTTGGAGGAGGAGTGGCCTGACACTTTGCCGGACTTGGTGGACTTGCAGGAGCGGGAGACTGCTGACTCGGTGGCGGACTTCGACGAGGAGTCGGCTGATGCGGTGTAGGTGGCCTTTGAAAGATGATGCAATCCTTTTTCCATAGGATGATACGATGTTTGGCCTCTCCGAGAAAGCGCTCGTCATCACCTCCAGGAATATCAAGTTGTAGCTCCGAATATGGTGGGTCCACCACCTCATCAACCAAGACACGAGCATAGCCCGCTAGAATCGGGTTGCAATGGAAGGTTGCCTCGGGGGGATTTGTAAAAGCAACGGCGTCCGCCACCTTCATGGATATGTTCTTCATTTTGACGTGTAGCTCGCAGTTAGTGTTCTCCGTGATGTCATCCACGGGGTATCTACCCAGCATTGCGTCGTCCGGGGCGGCCGAACCCACGCTGCTTCTCGGCATGGATGGGCCGGTGCTATCCAATGCTGGATCATCCGCTAGCTCCTGCAGCTGCTGAGACCCCCTTTGCTGGGTAAGTGAGTCGACCTGCTCCTGCTGCCGCTGGAATTTGACTGCCAATTCCGCTTGACTTGCTTCTAGGCCTTGAAGGCGTTCATAGTCCCTCTTCCTCTGCTCCTCCTCCATCTTCCTCTTCTTCTCCTCCGCAATCTTCTTTCTCGCACGGGTTCTGTAGTCGTTGTTCCAGTCTGAAAACCCCTCATACCACGGAATAGCGCCCTTGCCTCATGTTCTTCTCGGGTGTTCAGGATTTCCCAGGGCACGCGTAAGCTCGTCGTTCTCTCTGTTGGGCTGGAAAACCCCCGATCGTGCCTCTTCTATTGCAACAAGTATCGCATCGTCGGCTCCCTTCAGACTTGCCTTCGTCGAAACATTGCCTGTCTTCGGGTCCAACTCCCCCCCATGCGCATAGAACCAAGTCCTGCACCTGGGGGGGCAGCTCTTAGTAACCGGAGTGACACATGCATCCTCCATCTCTTTCTCAGACTTATCCCACTTAGGCATTGCCACTGCATAGCCACCTGCCCCAGCTTATGGAACTTATCCTTTTTTAGGCATTCTTCTTGTTTATTCTCGACCGTTCCTTAGCTAATTCCGAATCCTTGAATTTCACGAAATCGTCCCAATGAGCACGTTGGTTCTCTAGTGTTCCCTCGAATACTGGAGTCTTCCTTCCTACCTTGACGTACTTGTCCCATTCACGATTCTTGTGGTTCTTGAATGCAACCGCCATCTTCCTAAGAGTAGCGTCCTTGACTTTCTGCACATCTGCTTCTGTGAAATGATCTGGTAGGGTGAAATGTTCCATGAGAGTATCCCAAAGCAGATCTTTTTGATTCTTGTCGACAAAAGTAACATCTGGACGTGGAGCAGCGTCCTCTTTGTCTTTTTGTCTTTTGTCTTTTGCTGGCTCTCTCCATTCTTGAAGGGAGATTGGGAGTTGGTCCTTCACAAGAACTCCGCACTGACGAACGAACTTGTCCGCAATCTTCTTAGGCGCTAATGGTTCGCCATTAGGTTTGACTGCCTCGATATTGTACTTTACGCCCTCCTTCAACTTTTTGTTCGGGCCTCGTTTCGTCCTTTTGCCTGAAGATTTGCTCGATCCGGATGGCTGAAAGAACAAAGATCGATTCGTTAATATATCTTCAAGTCATTTAAAACATGTGATGATCACCAGATACCTGCTTATATAAATATATATACCTCGCCGGTCTTTGTTGTTTCAGGATCAACATGTTCTTCGTCATCGTCATAACCGTAGTTCATGACTTCATCAATTCGGTCGTCGCGATCGAATATCATATCACCCTCTCCGGTGTTGTTTAGAAATTCGGAGCCGTCATAATCTTCTTTATTCTGATCATCATCCGGCCCGCGTATCATATCGAACATGGTCAGTTCTCCCTCTCTGTCGGTTTTGTCTGCCATAGCTTTTATTTAACTAATCCAAAAGAAATATAAAACAATTTAGTATTCAAATTAAATCATCTCGAATAATAGATATAATCTCGAATACATCGTCTAGAATAATAGATATAATCTTGAATACATCGTCTCGAATAATATATAATATTGAATAGTACATCACTGGCTAGGTAGCTAATTAAAGATCGAATACTACAGAAGAATCTAGGACACTCGCGGTTCCTGCGGCGCGGGCGCTGGACACCCAAAGAGAAGGAACCCTCACAAGATCATAGCTGAAGTGAGATCCCCGAAGATACTGCCAGGTATTGGAGAACCTTCCGCCCTCTAACGCAACCATGTAGCGATGGACGTGCTCGTCCTCCTCCCTGACACGGCGACGTACCACCTCCGGCGGGGCCGGGTCCCTCTGCACCGAAACTGGCCCACGCGAACGCCACCAAACGAGATCAGGGTCGACGACGGGACCCGGGGCCGGGTTCCTCATCAAGCGGCGCGCCCCTCCAGGCAGCACCTCCCAGTGCTAGCCCGGCGGAGCCCAGTCCCGGACATGGGTCGGCTGGACGTCATCGCGGACGGGTCAACGGCGAGGATGCGGGCCGGGCATCGTCGAGAACAAATACTAGTTATATGCCCGCAAAAAGTAACATTTTTTTAATGATTGGATTTTGATAACTAAAATTTCTAACATTTCTACTATTTCAAAAATCTATATACTATTTCATACTAATTAAGCATCTAACACTAAAAACAGAAAACACAACTTCTATACATCCATTAAAAAACTGAAAAACAACATTATATAAAAAAATTCCATACTAATTAAACACTAATTATATACTAATAATAATAATCTAAATTATATACTAATTAAACATAAAAATTTCCATAGTAATTAAACACTAATTTCCATATAAAAAATTTTGATAACTAAAATAATAATAATCTAAATAATCTAAACTATATAAACATACAAAATACGTATATACTAATATATACATGCATTAATTCATACATATGTGTGTGTGTGTGTTCATCATGCTCTTGTGTGTGTGTGTGTGTGCTCGGGGAGGGGCGGCGCCCATGGTGGCCG
>NC_057813.1:748380346-748409243 GCF_018294505.1 Triticum aestivum | reverse complement strand
CGGCGACGGGGACGTGGGCGGGCCCGGGGCGGCGACGGAGACGACGGCGGCGACGGGGACGGGGGCGGCGACGGAGACGAGGGCGGCGACGGGGACGGGGGCGGCGACGGCGACGGAGACGACGGAAACAGAGGAAGAATGAAAATTTCGTAAGTCGAGTATATATAGAAGGCACCTTTAGTACCGGTTGGAGCCACCAACCGGTACTAAAGGCCTGTTTTGGCCAGGCCAAGCGGCGGGAAGCGACCCCCTTTAGTACCGGGTGGTGGCACAAACCGGTACTAAAGGCCCCCCTCTAGTACCGGTTTGTGCCACGACCCGATACTAAAGGGGTCGCGCTGCCACCCCAAAGTTTAGTCCCACCTCGCCGGGCGAAGGGCAGCCGCAGTGGTTTATAAACCCAGCCGCGGCTACCACTTCGAACTCCTCTATATAGCAGGCTTGTGGGCCTAAACTCTGCGCGCTGCCCTGTGAGTCTGCTGGGCCTTTCAGGCCTGTAATTACACACCTGTGGCCTATCAGGCCCACAGGGCAGCGCCCCAATTTTTTTTATAGTTTTTTCTTTTCTGCTTTATTTTCTTCTATTTATTTTTGCGTAGTTTTTTGTATAGTTTTTTCTTTTCTGTTATATTTATTTCCTTCTATTTATTTGTGAGTAGTTTTTCATCTAGTTTGCCAAAATTCAACATTTTCAGAGTTCATTTTGTAGTGATTTTCAATTTCACGGTCATTTTGTAAACGATTGAAAAATAGCAAATATAATTTTATTTCTTTTCTGCTTTATTTTTTCTTCTATTTATTTCTGAGTAGTTTTTTCTTTTCTGCTATATTTATTTTCTTCTATATATTTTTGAGTATTTTTTATATAGCTTTTTTCTTTTCAGTTATAGTTTTTCTTTCTTTTCTGCTATATTTTCTTTTCTGCAAAACTTGATGGTCAAAGTCTGGAGTTATAACTTAAAAAAAAGAAATGTCGACATGCAATTAGTTTTTGCCATAACAGAAGAAGTCCGGAGTTGTAATAAGTTATTAAAAATAAAAAAGAGGTGCAATGCTCGTTAATTTGCTTCAAGCCTTTCGGAATAGTGTATACTGCACTGCGCATAGCCCCGTAGTTTTCAAATTTGAATAGTTTAAATTTTGAATTATTTGAAATTAGTGTGAATCACTAGTTTGTGAATAAGTTAACTTTAAAAATCAGTAAAGGCATGAAACAATTTGTTTGCACATAAAATTTCTTCGCGTTTCAAATGCCAAAACACATAACTACCCTAACTATTACAAAGATTCTCCTCTGGGTGTGAAACACAGAAGAAAGTGATCATAGTGAAGCCGATCACATCCCAGATCTTTGGGTGTGAAACTTTTTCTTCGCGTGTGTCCCTTTGCGCCGTAACCATGGAAAATCTTCATCATTTAACGGGATGCTCAGATCAATATTCACTGTGAATGGAGCAATTTCATCAAACTTTTCATAATCTTCTGACTTGTCTGTCTTGTCATCCACTGCCATGATGTTTCTCTTCCCAGAAAGAACTATGTGCCGCTTTGGCTCATCGTATGATGCATTCGCTTCCTTATCTTTTCTTTTTCTTGGCTTGGTAGACATGTTCTTCACATAGAAAACCTGTGCCACATCATTAGCTAGGACGAATGGTTCGTCTGCATACGCAAGATTGTTGAGATCCACTGTTGTCATTCCGTACTGCGGGTCTTCCGTTACCCGGCCTCGTGTCATATTGACCCATTTGCACCGAACAAAGAGACCTTTAAACCATGTCGATAGTCAAGTTCCCATTGTTGGGGAACATAGTAATTTCAAAAAATTTCCTACGCACACGCAAGATCATGGTGATGCATAGCAACGAGAGGGGAGAGTGTTGTCTACGTACCCTCGTAGACCGAAGCGGAAGCGTTGATGCAACGTAGAGGAAGTAGTCGTACGTCTTCCCGGTCCAACCGATCCAAGCACCGTTACTCCGGCACCTCCGAGTTCTTGACACACGTACAGCTCGATGACGCACCCCGAGCTCTGATCCAGCAAAGCTTCGGGAGGAGTTCCGTCAGCACGACGGCGTGGTGACGATCTTGATGTTCAACCGTCGTAGGGCTTCGCCTAAGCACTGCTACAATATGACCGAGGTGTAATATCGTGGAGGGGGGCACCGCACACGGCTAAGGAACGATCACGAAGATCAACTTGTGTGTACATGGGGTGCCCCCTGCCCCCGTATATAAAGGAGTGGAGGAGGGGAGGGCCGGCCCTCTCTATGGCGCGCCCTAGGGGAGTCCTACTCCCGCCGGGAGTAGGATTCCCCCTTTCCTAGTCCAACTAGGAACCCTTCCATGTAGTAGGAGTAGGAGACAAGGAAGGGGAAGAGAGAAGGGAAGGAAGGAGGGGGTGCGGCCCCTCCCCCTAGTCCAATTCGGACTAGGCCATGGGGGGGGGGGCGCAGCCTGCCCTAAGCAGCCCCTTTCTCTTTCCCGTATGGCCCAATAAGGCCCAATACTTCTCCCTGGCGAATTCCCGTAACTCTCTGGTACTCCGATAAATACCCGAATCACTCGGAACCTTTCCGAACTCCGAATATAGTCGTCCAATATATCGATCTTTACGTCTCGACCATTTCGAGACTCCTCGTCATGTCCCCGATCTCATCCGGGACTCCGAACTCCTTCGGTACATCAAAACTCATAAACTCATAATATAACTGTCATCGAAACCTTAAGCGTGCGGACCCTACGGTTCGAGAACAATGTAGACATGACCGAGACACGTCTCCGGTTAATAACCAATAGCGGGACCTGGATGCCCATATTGGTTCCTACATATTCTACGAAGATCTTTATCGGTCAGACCGCATAACAACATACGTTGTTCCCTTTGTCATCGGTATGTTACTTGCCTGAGATTCGATCATCGGTATCCAATACCTAGTTCAATCTCGTTACCGGCAAGTCTCTTTACTCATTCCGTAATACATCATCTCGCAACTAACTCATTAGTTGCATTGCTTGCAAGGCTTAAGTGATGTGCATTACCGAGAGGGCCCATAAATACCTCTCCGACATTCGGAGTGACAAATCCTAATCTCGAAATACGCCAACCCAACAAGTACCTTCGGAGACACCTGTAGAGCACCTTTATAATCACCCAGTTACGTTGTGACGTTTGGTAGCACACAAAGTGTTCCTCCGGTAAACGTGAGTTGCATAATCTCATAGTCATAGGAACATGTATAAGTCATGAAGAAAGCAATAGCACCATACTAAACGATCGGGTGCTAAGCTAACTGAATGGGTCATGTCAATCACATCATTCTCCTAATGATGTGATCCCGTTAATCAAATGACAACTCATGTCTATGGCTAGGAAACATAACCATCTTTGATTAACGAGCTAGTCAAGTAGAGGCATACTAGTGACACTCTGTTTGTCTATGTATTCACACATGTATCATGTTTCCGACTAATACAATTCTAGCATGAATAATAAACAATTATCATGAAATAAGGAAATAAATAATAACTTTATTATTGCCTCTAGGGCATATTTCCTTCAGTCTCCCACTTGCGCTAGAGTCAATAATCTAGATCACATCACCATGTGATTAACATCGATAGTTCACATCATCATGTGATTAACACCCATAGTTCACATCGCCATGTAACCAATACCCAAAGGGTTTACTAGATTCAGTAATCTAGTTCACATCGCTATGTGATTAACACCCAAAGAGTACTAAGGTGTGATCATGTTTTGCTTGTGAGAAAAGTTTAGTCAACGGGTCTGCCACATTCAGATATGTATGTATTTTGCAAATTTCTATGTCAACAATGCTCTGCATGGAGCTACTCTAGCTAATTGCTCCCACTTTCAATATGTATCCAGATTGAGACTTAGAGTCATCTAGATCAGTGTCAAAACTTGCATCGACGTAACCCTTTATGACGAACCTTTTGTCACTTCCATAATCGAGAAACATATCCTTATTCCACTAACGATAATTTTGACCGATGTCCAGTGATCTACTCCTAGATCACTATTGTACTCCCTTGCCAAACTCAGTGTAGGGTATACAATAGATCTGGTACACAGCATGACATACTTTATAGAACCTATGGCCAAGGCATAGGGAATGACTTTCATTCTCTTTCTATCTTCTGCCGTGGTCGGGTTTTGAGTCATACTCAATTTCAGACTTTGTAACACACGCAAGAACTCTTTCTTTGACTGTTCCATTTTGAACTACTTCAAAATCTTGTCAAGGTATGTACTCATTAAAAAAACTTATCAAGCATCTTGATCTATCTCTATAGATCATGATGCTCAATATGTAAGCAGCTCCATCGAGGTTTTTCTTTGAAAAACTCCTTTCAAACACTCCTTTATGCTTTGCAGAATAATTCTACATTATTTCCGATCAACAATATGTCATTCACATATACTTATCAGAAATGTTGTAGTGCTCCCACTCACTTTCTTGTAAATACAGGCTTCACCGGTCTGTATAAAACTATATGCTTTGATCAGCTTATCAAAGCGTATATTCCAACTCCGAGATGCTTGCACCAGTCCATAGATGGATCGCTGGAGCTTGCATATTTTGTTAGCACCTTTATGATTGACAAAACCTTCTGGTTGCATCATATACAACCCTTCTTTAATAAATCCATTAAGGAATGCAGTTTTGTTTATCCATTTGCCAGATTTCATAAAATGCGGCAATTGCTAACATGATTCGGACAGACTTAAGCATAGATACGAGTGAGAAACTCTCATCGTAGTCAACACCTTGAACTTGTCGAAAATCTTTTTGCGACAATTCTAGCTTTGTAGATAGTAACACTACTATCAGCGTTCGTCTTCCTCTTGAAGATCCATTTATTCTTAATGGCTTGCCGATCACCGAGCAAGTCCACCCAAAGTCCATACTTTGTTCTCATATATGGATCCTATCTCAGATTTCATGGCCTCAAACCATTTCGCGGAATCTGGGCTCATCATCGCTTCCTCATAGTTCGCAAGTTCGTCATGGTCTAGTAACATGACTTCCAGAACAGGATTACCATACCACTCTGGTGCGGATCTCACTCTGGTTTACCTATGAGATTTGGTAGTAACTTGATCTGAAGTTACATGATCATCATCATTAGCTTCCTCACTAATTGGTGTAGACGTCACAGGAACTGATTTCTGTGATGAACTACTTTCCAATAAGGGAGAAGGTACAATTACCTTATCAAGTTTCAACTTTCCTCCCACTCACTTCTTTCGAGAGAAACTCCTTCTCTAGAAAGGATCCATTCTTAGCAACGAATGTCTTGCCTTCGGATCTGTGATAGAAGGTGTACCCAACAGTCTCCTTTGGGTATCCTATGAAGACATATTTCTCCGATTTGGGTTTGAGCTTATCAGGATGAAACTTTTTCACATAAGCATCACAACCCCAAACTTTAAGAAACGACAACTTTGGTTTCTTGCTAAACCACGGTTCATATAGTGTCATATCAACGGATTTAGATGGTGCCCTATTTAACGTGAATGCAGCTGTCTCTAATGCATGATCCAAAACTATATTGGTAAATCGGTAAGAAACATCATAGATTGTACTATATCCAATAAAGTACGGTTATGATGTTCGGACACACCATTATGATGTGGTGTTCCAGGTGGCATGAATTTGTGAATCTATTTCACGTTGTTTTAACTGAAGATCAAACTCGTAACTCAAATATTTGTCTCCGCAATCAGATCGTAGAAACCTTATTTTCTTGTCACGATGATTTTCCACTTCACTCTGAAATTCTTTAAACTTTTCAAATGTTTCAGACTTATGTTTCATCAAGTAGATATACCCATATCTGCTCAAATCATCTGTGAAGGTCAGAAAATAACGATACCCGCCGCGAGCCTTAACACTCATCGGATCGCATACATCAGTATGTATTATTTCCAATAAGTCAGTTGCTCGCTCCATTGTTCCGGAGAACGGAGTCTTAGTCATCTTGCCCATGAGGCATGGTTCGCAAGCATCAAGTGATTCATAATCAAGTGATTCCAAAATCCCATCAGCATGGAGTTTCTTCATGCGCTTTACACCAATATGACCTAAACGACAATGCCACAAATAAGTTGCACTATCATTATTAACTTTGCATCTTTTGGTTTCAATATTAGGAATATGTGTATCATTATGATCGAGATCCAACGAACCATTTTCATTGGGTATGTAACCATATAAGGTTTTTATTCATTTAAACAGAACAACAATTTATTCTCTTACTTAAATGAATAACCGTATTGCAAAAAACATGATCAAATCATATTCGTGCTCGATGCAAACACCAAATAACACTTATTTAGGTTCAACACTAATCCCAAAAGTATAGGGAGTGTGCGATGATGATCATATCAATCTTGGAACCACTTCCAACACACATCGTCACTTCACCCTTAACTAGTCTCTGTTTATTCTGCAACTCCCGTTTCGAGTTACTAATCTTAGCAACTGAACTAGTACCAAATACTGAGGGGTTGCTATAAACACTAGTAAAGTACACATCAATAACATGTATATCAAATATACTTATGTTCACTTTGCCATCCTTCTTATCCGCCAATCACTTGGGGTAGTTCCGCTTCCAGTGACCAATCCCTTTGCAGTAGAAGCACTTACTCTCAGGCTTAGGACCAGACTTGGGCTTCTTCACTTGAGCAGCAACTCGCTTGCCGTTCTTCTTGAAGTTCCCCTTCTTCCCTTTGCCCTTTTCTTGAAACTAGTGGTCTTATCTACCATCAACACTTGATGTTTTTCTTGATTTCTACCTTCATCGATTTTAGCATCAGGAAGAGCTTGGGAATCGTTTCCGTTATCCCTTGCATATTATAGTTCATCACGAAGTTCTACTAACTTGGTGATGGTGACTAGAGAATTCTGTCAATCACTATTTTATCTGGAAGATTAACTCCCACTTGATTCAAGCGATTGTAGTACCCAGACAATCTGAGCACATGCTCACTAGTTGAGCGATTCTCCTCCATCTTTTAGCTATAGAACTTGTTGGAGACTTCATATCTCTCAACTCGGGTATTTGCTTGAAATATTAACTTCAACTCCTGGAATATCTCATATGGTACATGACGTTCAAAATGTCTTTGAAGTCTCGATTCTAAGCCATTGAGCATGGTGCACTAAACTATCAAGTAGTCATCATATTGGGCTAGCCAAACGTTCATAACGTTTGCATCTGCTCCTGCAATAGGTCTGTCACCTAGCGGTGCATCAAGGGCATAATTCTTCTGTGTAGCAATGAGGATAAACCTCAGATCACGGATCCAATCCGCATCATTGCTACTAACATCTTTCAACACAATTTTCTCTAGGAACATATCAAAATGAACACATGGAAGCAACAACGTGAGCTATTGATCTACAACATAGATATGCTAATACTACCAGGACTAAGTTCATGATAAATTTAAGTTCAGTTTAATCATATTACTTAAGAACTCCCACTTAGATAGACATCCCTCTAATCCTCTAAGTGATCACGTGATCCAAATCAACTAAACCATAACCGATCATCACGTGAAATGGATTAGCTTTCAATGGTGAACATCACTATGTTGATCATATCTACTATATGATTCACGCTCGACCTTTCGGTCTCCGTGTTCCGAGGCCATATCTGCATATGCTAGGCTCGTCAAGTTTAACTTGAGTATTCCGCGTGTGCAAAACTGGCTTGCACCCGTTGTAGATGGACGTAGAGCTTATCACACCCGATCATCACGTGGTGTCTGGGCACGACGAACTTTGGCAACGGTGCATACTCAGGGAGAACACTTCTTGATAATTAGTGAGAGATCATCTTAAAATGCTACCGTCAATCAAAGCAAGAATAAGATGTATAATAGATAAACATCATATGCAATCAAAATATGTGACATGATATGGCCATGATCATCTTGCGCCTTTGATCTCCATCTCCAAAGTACTGTCATGATCTCTATCGTCACCGGCACGACACCATGATCTTCATCATCTTGATCTATATCAATGTGTCATCACATGGTTGTCTCACCAACTATTGCTCTTGCAACTATTGCTATTGTATAGCGATAAAGTAAAGCAATTATTTGGCACTTGCATCTTATGCAACAAAGAGACATCCATAGGGCTTCTGCCAGTTGCCGATAACTTCAACAAAACATGATCATCTCATACAACAACTTATATCTCATCACGTCTTGACCATATCACATCACAACATGCCCTGCAAAAACAAGTTAGACGTCCTCTACTTTGTTGTTGCAGGTTTTACGTGGCTGTTACTGGGCTTAGCAAGAACCGTTCTTACCTACGCATCAAAACCACAACGATAGTTTGTCAAGTTGGTGCTGTTTTAACCTTCGCAAGGACCGGGCGTAGCCACACTCGGTTCAACTAAAGTTGGAGAAACTGACACCCGCTAGTCACCTGTGTGCAAAGCACGGCGGTAAAACCAGTCTCGCGTAAGCGTACGCGTAATGTCGGTCCGGGCCACTTCATCCAAAAATACCGCCAAACCAAAGTATGACATGCTGGTAAGCAGTATGACTTGTATCACCCACAACTCACTTGTGTTCTACTCGTGCATATAACATCAACGCATAAAACCTGGCTCTGATACCACTGTTGGGGAACATAGTAATTTCAAAAAAATTCCTACGCACACGCAAGATCATAGTGATGCATAGCAACGAGAGGGGAGAGTGTTGTCTATGTACCCTCGTAGACCGAAGCGGAAGCGTTGACGCAATGTAGAGGAAGTAGTCGTACGTGTTCCCGGTCCAACCGATCCAAGCACCGTTACTCCGGCACCTCCGAGTTCTTGACACACGTACAACTCGATGACGCACCCCGAGCTCCGATCCAGCAAAGCTTCGGGGAGGAGTTCCGTCAGCACGATGGCGTGGTGACGATCTTGATGTTCAACCGTCGCAGGGCTTCACCTAAGCACTGCTACAATATGACCGAGGTGTAATATCATGGAGGGGGGCACCGCACACGGCTAAGGAACAATCACGAAGATCAACTTGTGTGTACATGGGGTGCCCCCTGCCCCCGTATATAAAGGAGTGGAGGAGGGGAGGGCCGGCCCTCTCTATGGCGCGCCCTAGGGGAGTCCTACTCCCACCGGGAGTAGGATTCCCCCTTTCCTAGTCCAACTAGGAACCCTTCCATGTAGTAGGAGTAGGAGACAAGGAAGGGGAAGAGAGAAGGGAAGGAAGGAGGGGGTGCGCCCCCTCCCCCTAGTCCAATTCGGACTAGGCCATGGGGGGGGCGCAGCCTGCCCTAAGCAGCCCCTTTCTCTTTCCCGTATGGCCCAATAAGGCCCAATACTTCTCCCCCGCGAATTCCCGTAACTCTCCAGTACTCCGATAAATACCCGAATCACTCGGAACCTTTCCGAACTCCGAATATAGTCGTCCAATATATCGATCTTTACGTCTCGACCATTTCGAGACTCCTCGTCATATCCCCGATCTCATCCGGGACTCCGAACTCCTTCGGTACATCAAAACTCATAAACTCATAATATAACTGTCATCGAAACCTTAAGCGTGCGGACCCTACGGTTCGAGAACAATGTAGACATGACCGAGACACGTCTCCGGTCAATAACCAATAGCGGGACCTGGATGCCCATATTGGTTCCTACATATTCTACGAAGATCTTTATCGGTCAGACTGCATAACAACATACGTTGTTCCCTTTGTCATCGGTATGTTACTTGCCCGAGATTCGATCGTCGGTATCCAATACCTAGTTCAATCTCGTTACCGGCAAGTCTCTTTACTCGTTCCGTAATACATCATCTCGCAACTAACTCATTAGTTGCATTGCTTGCAAGGCTTAAGTGATGTGCATTACCGAGAGGGCCCATAGATACCTCTCCGACATTCGGAGTGACAAATCCTAATCTCGAAATACGCCAACCCAACAAGTACCTTCGGAGACACCTGTAGAGCACCTTTATAATCACCCAGCTACGTTGTGACGTTTGGTAGCACACAAAGTGTTCCTCCGGTAAACGGGAGTTGCATAATCTCATAGTCATAGGAACATGTATAAGTCATGAAGAAAGCAATAGCAACATACTAAATGATCGGGTGCTAAGCTAACTGAATGGGTCATGTCAATCACATCATTCTCCTAATGATGTGATCCCGTTAATCAAATGACAACTCATGTCTATGGCTAGGAAACATAACCATCTTTGATTAACGAGCTAGTCAAGTAGAGGCATACTAGTGACACTCTGTTCATCCATATACGGAGCCACCAAGGTGGAATTCTGTAGAACTGTGTAGTGTGCTTCAGTGAGAGAATGTCCGTCCATACATATTATTTGTTCCCCTCCTAGCGTGCCTTTTCCATCCAGTCTGCCCTTATGCCGCGATTCAGGAACACCAATCGGCTTAAGGTCAGGAATAAAGTCAATACAAAACTCAATGACCTCCTCATTTTGATGGCCCTTGGACATGCTTCCTTCTGGCCTAGCACGGTTATGAACATATTTCTTTAAGACTCCCATGAACCTCTCAAAGGGGAACATATTGTGTAGAAATACATGACCCAAAACGTTAATCTCTTCGCATAGGTGAACTAGGACGTGCGTCATGATGTTGAAGAAGGATGGTGGGAACACCAACTCGAAACTGAAAAGACATTGCACCAAATCATTCTGTAACCTTGGTATGATTTCTGGATCGATTAGCTTCTGAGAGATTGCATTGAGAAATGCACATAGATTCACAATGGCTAATCGAACGTTTTCCGGTAGAAGCCCCCTCAATGCAACCGGAAGCAGTTGCGTCATAATCACGTGGCAATCATGAGACTTTAGGTTCTGGAACTTTTTCTCTGCCATGTTTATTATTCCCTTTATATTCGACGAGAAGCCAAACGGTACCTTAATACTGAGCAGACATTCAAAGAAGATTTCCTTCTCTTCTTTGGTAAGAGCGTAGCTTGCATGACCCTGATGTATGCCGTCTTCTCCGTGCATACGTTGCTGGTCCTCCCGTGCCTCAGGTGTATCTTTTGTCTTCCCATACACGCCCAAGAAGCCAAGCAGGATCATGCAAAGATTCTTCATCACGTGCATCACGTCGATTGCGGAGCGGACCTCTAGGTCTTTCCAATATGGCAGGTCCCATAATATAGATTTATTCTTCCACATGGGTGCGCGTCCGTCAGCGTCCTTCGGAACAGGTTGTCCGCCAGGGCCCTTTCCAAATATCACCTTCAGATCCTTGACCATATCATGTACATCAGCACCAGTACGGTGGCGAGGCTTCGTCCGGTGATCCGCCTCACCTTTGAAATGCTTGCCTTTCTTTCTTACGGGATGCCTGCACGGAAGAAATCGACGATGTCCCAGGTACACATTCTTCTTACAACTATTCAAATATATATTGTCGGTATCATCCAAACAGTGCGTGCATCCGCGGTATCCCTTGTTTGTCTGTCCTGATAGGTTACTGAGAGCTGGCCAATCATTGATGGTCACGAACAGCAACGCCTTTACGTCAAATTCTTCCCCCATGTGCTCATCCCACGCACGTACACCTATTCCATTCCACAGTTGTAAGAGTTCTTCAACTAATGGCCTTAGGTACACATCAATGTCGTTGCCGGGTTGCTTAGGGCTTTGGATGAGCACTGGCATCATAATGAACTTCCGCTTCATGCACAACCATGGAGGAAGGTTATACAAACATAGAGTCACAGGCCAGGTGCTATGGTTGCTGCTCTGCTCCCCAAAAGGATTAATGCCATCTGCGCTTAGACCAAACCATACGCTCCTTGCGTCATCTGCAACTCCTTCCTGTACTTTCTTTCGATTTTTCTCCACTGTGACCCGTCAGTGGGTACTCTCAACTTTCCGTCTTTCTTACGGTCTTCTCTGTGCCATCGCATCGCCTTGGCATGCTCTTTGTTTTGGAACAAATGTTTCAACCGTGGTATTATAGGAGAATACCACATCACCTTGGCAGGAATCTTCTTCCTGGGGCGCTCGCCCTCGACATCACCATGCTCATCGCGGCTGATCTTATAGCGCAATGCACCACATACCGGGCAAGCGTTCAAATCCTTGTACTCACCGCGGTAGAGGGTGCAATCATTAGGGCATGCATGTATATTATGCACCTCTAACCCTAGAGGGCAGACAGCCTTCTTTGCTTCGTACGTACTCTCGGGCAATCCGTTGTCCTTTGGAAGCATATCCTTTATCATTACCAGCAACTTTCCAAATCCCTTGTCAGATATACCATTCTCTGCCTTCCATTGCAGCAATTCCAGTGTGGTGCCCAGCTTTTTCTTGTCACCTACGCAATTTGGGTACAACAATTTTTTGTGATCCTCTAACATGCGCTGCGACTTCTTCTTCTCCAAATCACTTGCGCAGTTTTTCTTTGCATCGGCAATGGCCCGACCTAGATCATCAACGGGCTCATCTGATGCCTCTTCTTCAAATTCTTCCCGCATTACCGGCTCAGCTTCTTCCCCCATTGTTGTATCATTGTATTCAGGGACCCATGGCCAGGATAGCTATCGTCGTCCTCTTCTTCTTCATTGTCTTCCATCATAACCCCTCTTTCGCCGTGCTTGGTCCAAACATTATAGTGGGGCATGAAACAGGACTCAAACAGGTGGACGTGAATGGTTCTTGACGTAGAGTAATTGCGACCATTCTTACAGCCAGCACATGGACAAGGCATAAAACCATTCGCCCGCTTGTTTGCCTCAGCTGCAAGCAGAAAAGTATGCACGCCCTCAACAAACTGGGGAGAGCATCGGTCATCGTACATCCATTGCCGGCTCATCTTCATTACACAACACCGAATAGACCAAATTAATACAAGTTCATACATAAAGTTCATACAACACTTAAATGCAACAAACAAATAACTCTCTAGCTAAAGCATTTAAATGCAACAACAAATGCGATCAAGATCGCAACTAAGGTAACAATTGATCCAACAGCATAATGATACCAAGCCTCACTATCGATGGCATATTTTCTAATCTTTCTAATCTTCAAGCGCATTTTCTCCATCTTGATCTTGTGATCATCGACGACATCGACAACATGCAACTCCAATTCCATCTTCTCCCCCTCAACTCTTTTCAATTTTTCTTTCAAGTACTCGTTTTCTCTTTCAACTAAATTTAACCTCTCGACAATAGGGTCGGTTGGAATTTCCGGTTCACATACCTCCTAGATAAAAATATCTATGTCAACTTGATGGGCATAATTTGTCATAAACACGAAATGCAACAAATAGTTTTAAATGAGAATATACCACATCCGAATCATAACAAGGACGAGGGCCGACAGGGACGGATATCAAAACCATGGCACTATGTATAACAAACAACGTATGGGTAAGATAATTATTATACGAGTAACTATATATCCAAATCACACAAACATCAATTTTTTATATAAAATTTCATGAACAAGAGGCTCACCACAAGGTGGTGCCGGCGACGGGACGGTGCGGGCGATCAACGGTGGTTACGACGGAGATTTAGAAGGCACTAAGTAAACCACACCTACATATGCAAACTAAGTGTTATTTTGACCTCAAATTGCATATAAATCAAATACTAGCACACATATATATTTCCTCCCAAATTACTAAACTCACAAATTAATAACTATATAAAGCATTGCAAGAGCTAATCTAGCAATGAGAGATGAAAGGACAAAGTTGCTAACCTTTGTGATCACTTGAATGGATGGGGGCCTTCAAATCTTGACAAATTTTGGGCAAAATGTGTGATGAGCTCGAGGGGAGAAGAGGAAGAACAGAGAGGAGAGGAGAGGGGAAAGGGGGAAGAACAGAGCGAGCTGGACGAAGGGTTTATATGCAGGAGGACCTATAGTACCGGTTCGTGGCACGAACCGGTACTAAAGGTGCTGGAGGGGGCCCAGACTGACAACATCCTGCCACCACCCTCATTAGTACCGGTTCGTGGCACGAACCGGTGCTAAAGGTTAGCCACGAACTGGTACTAATGAGAGCGGCCCGGCTAGCCGTTGGAACCGGCACTAATGTATACATTTGTGCCGGCTCTAATACAAACCGGCACTAATGTGCTTCACGTTTGACCCTTTTTCTACTAGTGTAAACTGCAAGAGGCTACCTGCACTGCAGCACAAAGAAGCTAGTCAGAAACAGTGTGATTCGTTTGTGCGGACCCTACGGGTTCGAGAACTATGTAGACATGACTGAGACACGTCTCCGGTCAATAACCAATAGCGGAACCTGGATGCTCATATTGGCTCCTACATATTCTACGAAGATCTTCATCCGTCAAACCGCATAACAACATACATTGTTCCCTTTATCATCGGTATGTTACTTGTCCGAGATTCGATCGTCGGTATCTCAATACCTAGATCAATCTCATTACCGGCAAATCTCTTTACACATTCTGTAATACATCATCCTGCAACTAACTCATTAGTCACATTGCTTGCAAGGCTTATAGTGATGTGCATTACCGAGAGGGCCCAAAGATACCTCTCCGATAATCGGAGTGACAAATCCTAATCTCGATCTATGTCAACTCAACAAGTACCATCGGAAACACCTGTAGAGCACCTTTATAATCACCCAGTTACGTTGTGACTTTTGGTAGTACACACAGTGTTCCTCCGGTAAACGGGAGTTGCATAATCTCATAGTTATAGGAACATGTATAAGTCATGAAGAAAGCAATAGCAGTAAACTAAAATGATCAAGTGCTAAGCTAACAGAATGGGTCAAGTCAATCACATCATTCTCCTAATGATGTGATTCCGTTTATCAAATGGAAACTCATGTCTATGGTTAGGAAACCTTAACCATCTTTGATCAACGAGCTAGTCGAGTAGAGGCATACTAGTGACACTTCATTTGTCTATGTATTCACACATGTATTATGTTTCCGGTTAATACAATTCTAGCATGCATAATAAACATTTATCATGAAATAAGGAAATAAATAATAACTTTATTATTGTCTCTAGGGCATATTTCCTTCAATCTCCCACTTGCACTAGAGTCAATAATCTAGATTACATAGTAATGATTCTAACATCCATGGAGTCTTGGTGCTGATCATGTTTTGCTCGTGATAGAGGCTTAGTCAACGGGTCTGCAACATTCAAATTCGTATGTATCTTGCTAATCTCTATGTCTCCCACCTGGACTTGGTCACGGCTGGAATTGAAGTGTCTCTTGATGTGCTTGGTTCTCTTGTGAAATCTGGATTCCTTTTCCAAGGCAATTGCACTAGTATTGTCACAACAGATTTTTATTGGACCCGTCGACCCGATGCACTAGGTATGACACCTAGATCGGATATGAACTCCTTCATCTAGACTCCTTCATTTGTTGCTTCCGAAGCAGCTATGTACTCTGCTTCACACGTAGATCCTGCATGACGCTTTGTTTAGAACTGCACCAACTGACGGGCTCCACCGTTCAATATAAACACGTATCCGGTTTGCGATTTAGAATCATCCGGATTAGTGTCAAAGCTTGCATCGACGTAACCATTTATGACGAGCTCTTTGTCACCTCCATAAACTAGAAACATATCCTTAGTCCTTTTCAGGTATTTCAGGATGTTCTTGACAGCTGTCCAGTGATCCACTCCTGGATTACTTTGGTACCCCCCTGCACTAATAGCAAGGCACACATTAGGTTTGGTACACAACATTGCATACATGATAGAGCCTATGGCTGAAGCATAGGGAACATTTTTCATTTTCTCTCTATCTTCTGCAGTGGTCGGGCATTGAGTCTGACTCAACTTCACACCTTGTAACATAGGCAAGAACCCTTTCTTTGCTTGATCCATTTTGAACTTTTTCAAAACTTTGTCAAGGTATGTGCTTTGTGAAATTCCAATTAAGAGTCTTGATCTATCTCTATAGATCTTGATGCCCTATATGTAAGCAGCTTCACCGAGGTCTTTCATTGAAAAACTCTCATTCAAGTATCCTTTTGTGCTATCCAGAAATTCTATATCATTTCCAATCAACAATATGTCATCCACATATAATATTAGAAATGCTACAGAGCTCCCACTCACTTTCTTGTACATACAGGCTTCTCCAAAAGTCTGTATAAAACCATATGCTTTGATCACACTATCAAAACATTTATTCCAACTCCGAGAGGCTTGCACCAGTCCATAAATGGATCTCTGGAGCTTGCACACTTTGTTAGCACCTTTCGGATCGACAAATCCTTCTGGTTGCATCGTATACAACTCTTCTTCCAAAAATCCATTCAGGAATGTAGTTTTGACATCCATTTGCCAAATTTCATAATCATAAAATGCGGCAATTGCTAACATGATTCGGACTGACTTAAGCATCTCTACGGGTGAGAAAGTCTCATCGTAGTCAACCCCTTGAACTTGTCAAAAACCTTTCGCAACAAGTCGAGCTTTGTAGACAGTAACATTACCGTCAGCGTCAGTCTTCTTCTTGAAGATCCATTTATTCTCGATGGCTTGCCGATCATCGGGCAAGTCAACCAAAGTCCACACTTTGTTCTCATACATGGATCCCATCTCACATTTCATGGCCTCATGCCATTTTGCGGAATCTGGGCTCATCATCGCTTCCTCATAGTTCGTAGGTTCACCATGGTCAAGTAACATGACCTCCATAATAGGATTACCGTACCACTCTGGTGCGGATCTTACTCTGGTTAACCTATGAGGTTTGGTAGTAACTTGATCTGAAGTTTCATGATCAATATCATTAGCTTCCTCACTAATTGGTGTAGACGTCACAGGAACTGATTTCTGTGATGAACTATTTTCCAATAAGGGAGCAGGTACAGTTACCTCACCAAGTTCTACTTTCCTCCCACTCACTTCTTTCGAGAGAAACTCCTTCTCCAGAAAGGATCCATTTTTAGCAACAAATGTTTTGCCTTCGAATATGTGATAGAAGGTGTACCCAACAGTCTCCTTTTGGTATCCTATGAAGACACATTTCTCTGATTTGGGTTCGAGCTTATCAGGTTGAAGTTTTTTCACATAAGCATCGCAGCCCCAAACTTTAAGAAAAGACGACTTTGGTTTCTTGTCAAACCATAGTTCATAAGGCGTCGTCTCAACAGATTTCGATGGTGCCCTATTTAACGTGAATGCAGTCGTCTCTAAAGCATAACCCCAAAACGATAGCGGTAAATCAGTAAGAGACATCATAGATCGCACCACATCTAGTAAAGTACGATTACGACGTTCAGACACACCATTACGATGTGGTGTTCTGGGTGGCATGAGTTGCAAAACTATTCTGCATTGTTTCAAATGTAGACCAAACTCGTAACTTAAATATTCTCCTCCATGTTCAGATCGTAGAAACTTTATTTTCTTGTTACGATGATTTTCAACTTCACTCTGAAATTCTTTGAACTTTTCAAATGTTTCAGACTTATGTTTCATTAAGTAGATATACCCATATCTGCTTAAATCACCTGTGAAGGTGAGAAAATAACGATACCCGCCGCGAGCCTCAATATTCATTGGACCACATACATCAGTATGTGTGATTTCCAACAAATCTGTTGCTCGCTCCATTGTTCCAAAGAATGGCATTTTAGTCATCTTGCCCATAAGGCATGGTTCACAAGTACCAAGTGATTCATAATCAAGTGATTCCAGAAGTCCATCAGTATGGAGTTTCTTCATGCACTTTACACCAATATGACCTAAACGGCAGTGCCACGAATAAGTTGCACTATCATTATCAACTCTGCATCTTTTGGCTTCAACATTATGAATATGTGTATCACTACTGTTGAGATTCAAGACAAATAGACCACTCTTTAAGGGTGCATGACCATAAAAGATATTACTCACATAAATAGAACAACCATTATTCTCATATTTAAATGAATAACCGTCTTGCATCAAACAAGATCCAGATATAATGTTCATGCTTAATGCTGGCACCAAATAACAATTATTCAGGTCTAAAACTAATCCCGAAGGTAGATGTAGAGGTAGCGTGCCGACGACGATCACATCGACTTTGGAACCGTTTCCCACGTGCATCGTCACCTCATCCTTAGCCAATCTTCACTCAATCTGTAGCCCCTGTTACGAGTTGCAAATATTAGCAATAGAACCAGTATTAAATACCCAGGTGCTACTACGAGCTCTAGTAAGGTACGCGGCAATAACATGTATATCACATATACCTTTGTTCACCTTGCCATCCTTCTTATCCGCCAAATACTTGGGGCAGTTCCGCTTCCAGTGACCAGTCCCTTTGCAGTAGAAGCACTCAGTCTCAGGCTTAGATCCAGATTTAGGTTTCTTCTCTTGAGCAGCAACTTGTTTGCCGTTCTTCTTGAAGTTCCCCTTCTTATTCCCTTTACCCTTTTTCTTGAAACTGGTGGTCTTATTGACCATCAACACTTGATGCTCCTTCTTGATTTCTACCTCCGCTGCTTTTAGAATTGCGAAGAGCTCGGGAATTGTCTTGTTCATCCCTTGCATATTATAGTTCATCACGAAGCTCTTGTAGCTTGGTGGCAGTGATTGAAGAATTCTGTCAATGACACTATCATCAGGAAGATTAACTCCCAGTTGAATCAAGTGATTATTATACCCAGACATTTTGAGTATATATTCACTGGAAGAACTATTCTCCTCCATCTTGCAGCTATAGAACTTATTGGATACTTCATATCTCTGAATCCGGGCATTTGCTTGAAATATTAACTTCAACTCCTAGAACATCTCATATGCTCCATGACGTTCAAAATGTCGTTCAAGTCCCGTTTCTAAGACGTAAAGCATGGCACACTGAACTATCGAGTACTCATCAGCTTTGCTCTGCCAGACTTTCTTAATGCCGTCAGTTGCGTCTGCAGTAGGCCTGGCACCCAGTGGTGCTTTCAGGACGTAATTCTTCTGTGCAGCAATGAGGATAATCCTCAAGTTACGGACCCAGTCCGTGTAATTGCTACCATCATCTTTCAACTTAGCTTTCTCAAGGAACGCATTAAAATTCAACGGAACAACAGCACGGGCCATCTATCTACAACAACATAGAGAAGCAAAATACTGTCAGGTACTAAGTTCATGATAAATTTAAGTTCAGTTAATCATATTACTTAAGAACTCCCACTTAGACAGATATCCCTCTAATCATCTAAGTGATCATGTGATCCAAATCAACTAAACCAAAACTGATCATCACGTGAGATGGAGTAGTTTTCAATGGTGAACATCACTATGTTGATCATATCTACTATATGATTCACGTTCGACCTTTCGGTCTCAGTGTTCTGAGGCCATATCTGCATATGCTAGGCTTTTCAAGTTTAACTCAAGTATTTCTGCGTGTGCAAAACTGGCTTGCACCCGTTGTAGGTGAACGTTGGGCTTATCACACCCGATCATCATGTGGTGTCTCGGCACGACGAACTTTGGCAACGGTGCATACTCAGGGAGAACACTTATACCTTGAAATTTAGTGAGAGATCATCTTATAATGCTACCGTCAATCAAAGCAAAATAAGATGCATAAAAGATAAACATCACATGCAATCAATATAAGTGATATGTTATGGCCATCATCATCTTGTGCCTTTGATCTCCATCTCCAAAGCACCGTCATGATTAATAACCCACAAGTATAGGGGATCGCAACCGCTTTCGAGGGTAGAGTATTCAACACAATGGGATGATGTCTACTACACAACCTTCTTCTTGTAGACGTTGTTGGGCCTGCAAGTGCACAGGTTTGTAGGACAGTAGCAAATTTCCCTCAAGTGGATGACCTAAGGTTTATCAATCTGTAGGAGGCGTAGGATGAAGATGGTCTCTCTCAAGCAACCCTGCAACCAAGTAACAAAAAGTCTCTTGTGTCCCCAACACACCCAATACAATGGCAAATTGTATAGGTGCACTAGTTCGGCGAAGAGATGGTGATACAAGTGCAAAATAGATAGTAGATATGGGTTTTTGTAATCTGAAATAATAAAAACAGCAAGGTAACAAGTGGTAAAAGTGAGCGTAAACGGTATTGCAATGGTAGGAAACAAGGCCTAGGGTTCATACTTTCACTAGTGCAAGTTCTCTCAACAATAATAACATAGATAGAACATATGACAAGCCCTCAACATGCGACAAAGAGTCACTCCAAAGCCACTAATAGCGGAGAACAAACGTAGAGATTATGGTCGGGTACGAAACCACCACAAAGCTATTCTTTCGGATCGATCTATAAAAGAGTTTGTACTAGAATAACACCTTAAGATACAAATCAACCAAAACCCTAATGTCACCTAGATAGTCCATTGTCACC
Organism: Triticum aestivum; assembly: GCF_018294505.1. Classification (NCBI taxonomy): domain Eukaryota; kingdom Viridiplantae; phylum Streptophyta; class Magnoliopsida; order Poales; family Poaceae; genus Triticum; species Triticum aestivum. The sequence goes on along the minus strand of NC_057813.1, from coordinate 748,388,851 downwards.
TCAATTATCCGTGGGCATGATTATACGATATGCATCACACAATCTTAGATTCATCCAACCAACATAAAAGTACTTCAAAGAGTGCCCCAAAGTTTCTACCGGAGAGTCAAGAACGTGTGCCAACCCCTATGCATAGGTTCCCAAGTGTCACGAAACCCGCAAGTTGATCACCAAAACATACATCAAGTGGATCAATAGAATAACCCATTGTCACCACGGTTATCCCACGCAAGACATACATCAAGTGTTCATAAAAGACTCAATCCAATAAGATAACTTCAAAAGGGGAAACTCAATTCATCACAAGAGAGTAGAGGGGGAGAAACATCATAAGATCCAACTACAATAGCAAAGCTCGGGATACATCAAGATCGTGCCACAGATGGAACACGAGAGAGAACACGAGAGAGAGAGATCAAACACATAGCTACTGGTACATACCCTCAGCCCCGAGGGTGAACTACTCCCTCCTCGTCATGGATAGCGCCGGGATGATGAAGATGGCCTCCGGTGATGGGATCCCCCTCCGGCAGGGTGCCGGAACAGGGTCCCGATGGGTTTTTGGTGGCTACAGAGGCTTGCGGTGGCGGAACTCCCGATCTATCTTCTGTTCTGGAAGTTTTAGGGTACATAGGTATATATGGGTGCAGGGAGAACATCGGTGGAGCTACGGGGGCCCCACGAGGTAGGGGGCGCGCCCCACCCTCATGAGCACCTCCCGTATCTTATGACGTGGGATCCAAGTCCATCAGGTGGGTTTCCTTCCAAAAATAACTTCTCCAGTTGATTTTGTTCCGTTTTGACTCCGTCTGATATTCCTTTTCCTCGAAACACTGAAATAGGCACAAAACAGCAAATCTGGGCTGGGCCTCCGGTTAATAGGTTAGTCCCAAAAATAATATAAAAGTGGATAATAAAGCCCAATATTGCCTAAAACAGTAGATAAAGTAGCATGGAGCAATCAAAAATTATAGATACGTTGGAGATGTATCAGGGGAGCCAAAGAATATTCTTGAGTATTAGCAGTTGAGTTGTCAATTCAACCACACCTGGATTACTTAGTATCTGCAGCAAAGTGTTTACTAGCAAAATTGGTATGATAGTAATAGTAACGGTAGCAAAAGTAAAGATAAATGTTTTTGAGGTTTTGTAGTAGTTGTAACAGTAGCAACGGAAAAGTAAATGAGCGAAGAACAATATATGAAAAGCTCGTAGGCAATGGATCAGTGATGGATAATTATGCCGGATGCGATTCCTCATGCAATAGTTATAACATAGGGTGATATAGAACTAGCTCCAGTTCATCAATGTAATGTAGGCATGTATTCCGTAAACAATCATACATGCTTATGGAAAAGAACTTGTATGACATCTTTTTTCCTACCCTCCCGTTGCAGCGGGGTCCTTACGGAAACTAAGGGATATTAAGGCCTCCTTTTAATAGAGAACCAGAACAAAGCATTAACACATAGTGAATACATGAACTCCTCAAACTACGGTCATCACCGAGAAGTATCCCGATTATTGTCACTTCGGGGTTGTCGGATCATAACACATAATAGGTGACTATAAAATTGCAAGATAGGATCAAGAACACACATATATTCATGAAAACATAATAGGTTCAGATCTGAAATCATGGCACTCGGGCCCTAGTGACAAGCATTAAGCATAGCAAAGTCATAGCAACATCAATCTCAGAACATAGTGGATACTAGGGATCAAACCCTAACAAGAGTAACTTGATTACATGGTAAATCTCATCCAACCCATCACCGTACAGCAAGCCTATGATGGAATTACTCAGGCACGGCGGTGAGCATCATGAAATTGGTGATGGAGGATGGTTGATGATGACGACGGCGACGAATCCCTCTCTCCGGAGCCTCGAACGGACTCCAGATCAGCCCTCCCGAGAGGCTTGGCGGTGGCTCCATGTTGTGAAACGCGATGAAACTTTCTCTCTGATTTTTTTCTCCCCGAGACGGAATATATGGAGTTGGATTTGATGTCGGAGGGTGTCCAGGGGGCCCACGAGATAGGGGGCCGCGCCCTGGGGGGCGCGCCCCCTGTCTCATGGACAGGCCGTGGGCCCCCTGGCACTAATTCTTTCGCCAAAAATTCTTATTAAATCTGAAAAGTTCGTCCGTGGATTTCCAGGACATTCCGAGAACTTTTCTTTTCTACACATAAAACAACATCATGGTAGTTCTACTGAAAACAGCGTCAGTCCGGGTTAGTTTCATTCAAATCATGCAAGTTAGAGTCCAAAACAAGGGCAAAAGTGTTTGGAAAAGTAGATCGTTGGAGACGTATCAACTCCCCCCAAGCTTAAACCTTTGCTTCACCTCAAGCAATTCAGTTGATAAACTGAAAGTGATAAAGAAAAACTTTTACAAACTCTGTTTGCTCTTGTTGTTGTAAACATGAAAAGCCAGCATTCAAGTTTCAGCAAATATTACGAACTAACCATACTAACAATAACACATAGGTCTCACAATTACTCATATCAATAGCATAATCAGCTAGCAAGCCATAATAATAAAACTCGGATGACAACACTTTCTCAAAATAATCATAACATGATATAACAAAATGGTATCTCGCTAGCCCTTTCTGAGACCGCAAAACATAAATGCAGAGACCTTCAAAGATCAAGGACTGACTAAACATTGTAATTCATGGTAAAAGAGATCCAATCAAGTCATACCTAATATAAACCAATAATAATGAATGCAAATGACAGTGTGCTCTCGAGCGGGTGCTTTTAATTAATAAGAAGGATGATGACTCAACATAAAAGTAAATAGATAGGCCCTTCGCAGAGGGAAGCAGGGATTTGTAGAGGTGCTAGAGCTCGATTTTAAAATAGAGATTGAATAACATTTTGAGCAGCATACTTTTGCTGTCTACATGCATTATAGGCAGTTCCCAAACAGCATGGTAAAGGTTTATACTCCCCCAACCACCAACAAGCATCAATCCATGGCTTGCTCGAAACAACGAGTGCCTCCAACATACAACAGCCCTGGGGGAGTTTTGTTTAATTATTTTGATTTGCTTTGATCTTTTTGGATCATGGGACTGGGCATCCCGGTTACCGGCCCTTTCTTGTGAATGAGGAGCGGAGTCCACTCCTCTTGAGAATAACCCACCTAGCATGGAAGATATAGGCAGCCCTAGTTGAAACATGAGCTGCTCGAGCATACAAAACAGAATTTCATTTGAAGGTTTGGAGTTTAGCACATGCAAATTTACTTGGAATGGCAGGTAAATACCGCATATAGGTAGGTATAGTGGACTCATATGGAACAACTTTGGGGTTTAAGGAGTTTGGATGCACAAGCAGTATTCCCGCTTACTACAGGTGAACGCTAGCAAAAGACTGGGAAGCGACCAACTGAGAGAGCGACAACAGTCATAAACATGCATTAAAATTAATTCACACCAAGTACAAGCATGAGTAGGATATGATCTACCATGAACATAAATATCATGAAGGCTATGTTGATTTGATTCAACTACATGCGTGAACATGTGCCCAGTCGAGTCACTTAATTCATTCAAAGGAGGATACCATCCCATCATAACACATCATAATCATTCTAATAGCATGTTGGCACGCAAGGTAAACCATTATAACTCATAGCTAATCAAGCATGGCACAAGCAACTATAATCTCTAAATGTCATTGCAAATATGTTTACTTCATAACAGCTGACTCGGGAACGATGAACTCACCATATTTACAAAAACAAGAGAGGTCGAGTTCGTACCAGCTTTTCTCATCCCAATAAGTCCATCATAAATCATCATTATTGCCTTTCACTTGCACGACTGAACGATGTTATAATAATAAGAGTGCACATGCATTGGACTAAGCTGGAATCTGCAAGCATTCAACTCAAGAGAGAAGACAAGTAATATGGGCTCTAAATTAAATAAACAATCATGCATATAAGAGCCACTAAGCAATTTCAATATAGTCTTCTCGACCCCCAAAAGAAAGAAAAGAAAATAAAACTATTTACACGGGAAAGCTCCCAACAAGTAAAAGAAGAACAAGAAATCTTTTTGGGTTTTCATTTTAATTTCTACTACAGACAAGGAAATTAAACTAACTAATTGTTTTGGTTTTTCTTAAAGTTTATCAAACACACAAGAAGAAAACTAGAAAAAGAAATTTAAACTAGCATGGATAATACAATGAAAGAGTGTGAGCACCAACGACTAGTGTGTGAACATGAATGTAAAGTCGGTGAGAAATACATACTCCTCCAAGCTTAGGCTTTTGGCCTAAGTTGGTTTAATACCAATGACCGCCTGGCTGATATCCATAAGAATAGCTGGGGTAGTACTGAGATGAAGAGGCGACCGCCTCTTGAGCAGCAGCGTGTTGGCGAGCTACCTCCATTCCCCTCTCATATTCAGTTGCTTCTTCCCTGGTGACAACATATCTTCCTTTTGCCTGATAATCAAAAAGGTAGGGAGCAGGAAGAGTAACAGGGACGACGTTGTGTCTGTTATAGGTTAGTCGATAATGGAGGAATTGTTCATTCCTCTCAAGAAAATGATGATCAAACATAGCTTCTTTATCCAGATAAACAGGAGGTACAATCATGTCCCCCTCTCATGGAGCTATATTAAGAAAATTAGCCACACGGGTTGCATAAATTCCTCCAAAGATATCTCCCCTTCTACTATTGTTCTGCAACCTACGTGCAACTATTGCCCCCAAGTTATAACCTCTATAACCCGACACAGCACTCTTGAGGACACAGAGATCAGGGGCACACATGTGACATACTTCGTCCTTACCGTTAATGCATCTACCAATAAAGAGAGCAAAGTAATGTATAGCAGGAAAATGAATGCTCCCTATGGTAGCTTGTGTTACATCCCTAGATTCTCCCACAGTAATACTAGCAAGAAAATCTCTAACTTCATAATTGGGAGGATCATTAACATTACCCCACTGCGGGAGTTTGCAAGCAGTTGTGAAATCCTCCAATCCATGGTATAAGATGTATCATAAATATCAAACATAACACTAGGAGAATTACGCGCAGAACTATATTCGAACCTACGCACAAAGGAATCAGTCAATTGATAATATTGAGGACACTTATCTTGTAAGAAGTCCTCCAGCTTGGCGTTACGCACATACGCGTCAAATTCCTCCTTGAAGCCTGCTTCGACCATAAAATCATCGGATGGCCACTCACAAGCCCGTACATTCGCGTCCCTCGGAAAATTAACATCTTGTTCTCGTATAGCAATCCTTGGCCCTTTCTTTGCCGAGGAGCCACCTTGGTACATTCTTCTAAGCATATTTCTTTTTCTGAAAATTTCTGAAATTTTAGTAACTTCAAAATAAAAGTGAATAAAACTAAACAAGATTGATAGCAACTACTCCGACAAGTGCCTAGAGCCTATATCATGCATTGGAATTGCTTGGGACCTAAAAAATTTAACATGCAAGCTCAAGAACATGGTCACCTATGCAGCAAAAAAATTTAATGAATAAAGCACTAGAACAAAAACTAATTGGACCAATGGAGGAGTCACATACCAAGCAACAATCTCACAAAGCAGTTTTTCGAATGGAGCTTTGAGCTAAGAGATCAAAAATCACAGCAAAACGAGCTAGAACTCGGGCTTGATCTGGATGGGGATTTTTTGGGTAGAAGATGAAGTGTGTGAGTGCTGGCATAAGTGGAGGGGAGCCACCAGGGGCCCACGAGACAGGGGGTGCACCCTCCTCTCTTGTGGCCTGGTGCTTGCCCCTCCTGTAGTGTTTTCAGTGCCTAAAATCCTCAAATATTCTAGAAAAAATCATACTAAATTTGCAGGGCATTTGGAGCACTTTTATTTTTGGACTATTTTTTAATGCACGGATAATTCAGAAAATAGACGGATAATGCTATTTTTTGCTTTATTTATTCTAAATAACAGAAAGAAAAAAGAGGGTACAGAAGGTTGTGCCTTCTAGTTTCATCCATCTCGTGATCATCAAAATGAACCCACTAACAAGGTTGATCAAGTCTTGTTAACAAACTCATTCCGAATAACACGGAACCAGAGAAATTTCGAATAACATTAAGTTACCTCAACGGGGATATGAAAATCCCCAACAATAAGAATATCATACTTTTTCTTGACAGTAGGGAGAGGAAATTCAAAACCTCCAAAAATGATAGTTGGAACTTTTTCAATAGAATTGATGCTATGAACTTGAGATTGTTTCCTCGGAAAATGTACCGTATGCTCATTACCATTAACATGAAAAGTGACATTGCCTTTGTTGCAATCCATAACAGCCCCTGCAGTATTAAGAAGAGGTCTACCAAGGATGATAGACATACTATCGTCCTCAGGAATATCAAGAATAACAAAGTCCGTTAAGATAGTGACATTTGCAACCACAACAGGCACATCGTCACAAATACCGACAGTTATAGCAGTTGATTTATCAGCCATTTGCAAAGATATTTCAGTAGGTGTCTACTTATTCAATTCAAGTCTACGATATACAGAGAGAGGCATAACACTAACACCGGCTCCAAGATCACATAAAGCGGTTCTAACATAATTTCTTTTAATAGAGCATGGTATAGTCTGTACACCCGGATCTCCAAGTTTCTTTGGTATTCCACCCTTAAAAGTGTAATTAGCAAGCATGGTGGAAATTTCAGCTTCCAGTATCTTTCTTTTATTTGTGATGATATCCTTCATATACTTAGCATAAGGATTTACTTTAAGCATATCAGTTAAGCGCATATGTAAGAAAATAGGTCTAATCATTTCAGCAAAGCGCTCAAAATCCTCATCATCCTTTGACTTGGATGGTTTAGGAGGAAAGGGCATGGGTTTCTGAACCCATGGTTCTCTTTCTTTACCGTGCTTCCTAGCAAAAAAATCTCTCTTATCATAACATTCATTCTTTGATTGTGGGTTATCAAGATCAACGGCAGGTTCAATTTCTACATCATTGTCTTTGCTATGTTGAGCATCAACATGAACATTATCATTAACATTATCACTAGGTTCATGTTCATCACCTGATTGAGTTTCAGCATCAGAAATAGAAATATCATTGGGATTCTCAGGTGTGTCTACAGTAGGTTCACTAGAAGCATGCACAGTCCTATCGTTTTTCTTTTTCTTCTTTTTAGAAGAACTAGGTGCCTCTAAATTATTTCTCTGAGAATCTTGCTCGATTCTCTTAGGGTGGCCTTTAGGATACAAAGGTTCCTGAGTCATTCTACCAGTTCTAGTAGCCACTCTAACAGCAAAGTCATTTTTATTATTCAATTCATCAAAGCAAATCATTTTGAGCTTTAAGTACTTGCTCAGCTTGAGTAGCAACCATAGAAGCATATTTGCTAACGCGGTGAAGTTCATCTTTAACTCTAGCCAGATTGTCACCTACGCGTCCTATCTCGAAAGCATTATTCTTTAACTCTCTACCAACATTAGCATTAAAACTTTCTTGTCTAGCCATAAAGTCATCAAATTCATCTAAGCATGGGCTATGAAATTTAGTAGAGGGTACTTCAACTTTATCATATCTATAGAGAGAATTTACCTTTACTACCTGTGTCGGGTTATCAAGACAATGTATTTCTTCAATAGGTGGTAAATTCTTAACATCTTTAGCTTTAATACCTTTTTCTTTCATTGATTTTTTTGCCTCTTGCATATCTTCAGGACTGAGAAATAGAACACCTGTAACGCCCCGGATTCGGTGCGCCAGGTGTCCACCAGTTATTCGCCATCATTGCCATGTCATTTGCTTGCGTGTTGCATACTGACATGTCATCATGTGCATCTCATTTTGCATACGTGTTCGTCTGATGCATCCGAGCATTTTCCCCGTTGTCCGTTTTGCAATCCGGCACTCCTGTCTTCCGGCGTCCCCCTTTTGTCTCCTGTTGTGAGCAGGTGTTAAACTTTCTCGGAATGGACCGAGGTTTGCCAAGCGGCCTTGGTATAGCACCGGTAGACCGCTTGTCAAGTTTCGTGCCATTTGGAGGTCGTTTGATACTCCAACGGTTAACCGGGTAAACATAAAAGCCCCTTCTCTTTGCAGCCCAACACCCCTCCAAAGTGGCCCAAAACCCATCCAAACCCCCTCCATACTCTCGGTCGTTCGATCACGATCGCGTGGCCGAAAACCGCTCTCCATTTGGAGCCTCCTACCTCCCTCTACCTATAAAATAGTCCCCTCCCCCGAAATTTGCGTCCAAACCCTAGTCCTCTTCCTCCCGCCGCCACCGGACACGTCCGTGAAGGCCGGACACGTCCAGCCGCCGCTGCCCACCCAATCCGCCGCCGCCACATGTCGCGCCGCCGTCCTCCCCACGCCTCCTTTGCCGCGGCCCGCGGGAGCCCGCAACCGGCCCGCTTCAGGCTGCATCTGGGCCCCACCGGCCCGCGCGGCGCCTCCCTCCGCCGCCGTGTGCCCCGGTTCCCGCGCCGGTGCCCGCTCACCGCCGTTCGGCC
>NC_057813.1:748352323-748380036 GCF_018294505.1 Triticum aestivum | reverse complement strand
CCTTCGCCGTCGGCCTCAGCCTCCTCGCCGGCACACCCTCCGCCGCCCGAGCCGTCGCTGCCCCTGCGCCACCGCCGCCGTCCGCCGCCTTGGCCGCCGCCCTTCCTCGTCGGAGCACCGCGTCGCTCGCCGGAGATCCGCCCGGCCAGATCCGCGAGAGTGGGATCAGATCCACCAGGCCCGCCTTCCAAACGCCTCCCCATCCCGGAACGTCCCCGTCCCGTTTTCTGCGAGGTGAAAATTTTCCCAAGTCCCTGATTTTCAACTTTCTGGTGCTATGTTTGACCTGCCATAACTCTCTGCATACTGCTCCATTTTGTGCACATGATATATGAAAATGTTCATCATGAGATGCTCTTCATTTTGTTCCATTGTGCCATGTTTGTTTGAGGTCATCTTGATGCCCGAATCATCGTTGCAAGAGTGTTATATGATGTTAACCTGCTGAAACTGTTATAACTTGGTGATTTGTCATTTTCCTTGCATTTGATGTGTGCATCCTATGAGCATGAGCTCTACAAGTGTTTTGTACTACATCATGTCATCTTTACAGGGTTGCTTGTCTTGTATTTTTGTGAGTCTTGTACTGAGTGCATCGAGCTCGTGAAGTAGGGTACTTGCTGTTACTGTTTTGCTAGTCTGATTCTGTTATATTATGATGCTATGTAAACCTGCTTCTACAAGTCATTCCATGCATTATCTGGAGATGTTCACTAAGGATGTTTTGTTATATATGTCATGCTATATTTATTCATGCCCCTGGTTGCATTTATAGCCTGCTGTAACTTGTTGTTATCTTGCTCCAAACTTGATAAATAATGTTGCTGTCAGTCTGTTAACTTTAAGTTCAGTTTTGCCATGTGTTTTTCTAGTGATCCATGCACTCTATGAACTTGCTCTTGCCATGCTTAGCTTCATAAACATGTATTCTTACTGTTGGTTTCCTTGCCATGCCATGTACTGCTCTATGGTGAGAGGTTCAAGCTCACCAACATGCCTACTTATTGTTGTTCCTGCCATGTATGAATCTGTCATATCACTTGCTATGTTTACATGGGTGCCATCATATTTTCTGTGCCCTTTTGGCTCATGGTCAGTAAAGGACTTTTGTTCTATGCAATTAGTAGATTCATTCCATGCCTTTGTTTGCCATGATAAGTTTCTATAACATGTTTGATAGCTCTAAACATTGCAACCTGATGTTATTTCTGCAAAGTCTGAAACTGTTACTATTTGCAATCTTGCCATGACCTTTTGAGCATGTTATAGTGTTTTCTGGAGATAGCTCAGTGTTCATGTTTTGTCATGCTTTACCTGTACATCATGTCCATGCCTTTTGTTTTCATATCGTGGTACTGTAGCATGTTGTTTTGATGCTTGCTAGATGCCTAGTTGCTGTTATGGACAGATTGTTGTTATGTCTTGTATAGAGTGTGTGTTGAACTGTTGCTCCGTTTTGAGTGTGCTCCATATGAAACTTGCTTAAATTTGCAAGTAGTTTCATATTATCATGTTGCATCCTTGTTTTGAGGTGTTTGCTTGATGTTTGTATGCATTTAGCATCAATGCCATGTTTAACTTGTTTTGTTCATATCTTCTAGGCCGTAGCTCCGAATCTAATGAACTTTATATGTAACTTGACTAGAATTTCGTCTAGATCATTTTGGTGCATCTTAACTTGCTGTTTAACAACTTTAGCATAAGTTTTATTCAGTTCTGTACAACTTTGAAACTTGCATATGAGGACTTACCGGAATTGTTATATGTTGTTTCCGGCCTCATTTAAACTTGCTTTGATGTGTTGCTCGTGTTTGCAATCATCTCTTGCCATGAGTAGCCTCATGTAGCTTTGTCATGCATCATGCTTGTTGTGCATCATGTCTTGTCTATGTGTGGTGTGTTTACCATGTTGTGTGCTTCTTCTCGATAGTTCCCGTTTCGTTGCGATCGTGAGGATTCGTTCGTCTACGCTTGGTTTGTCTTCGTGGCTTCATATTCTTCATGGATTCGTTCTTCTTCCTTGCGGGATTTCAGGCAAGATGACCGTCACCTTGGATCTCACTACTATCATTGCTATGCTAGTTGCTTCGTTCTATCGCTATGCTGCGCTACCTATCATTTGCTCTTCAAGCCTCCCAAATAGCCATGTCAGCCTCTAACCTTTTCACCCTTCCTAGCAAACCATTGCTTGGCTATGTTACCGCTTTGCTCAGCCCCTCTTATAGCGTTGTTAGTTGCAGGTGAAGTTGAAGATTGCTCCATGGTGGACAGGATTATGTTGGCATATCACAATATCTCTTATATTATTAATGCATCTATATACTTGGTAAAGGGTGGAAGGCTCGGCCTTACGCCTGGTGTTTTGTTCCACTCTTACCGCCCTAGTTTCCGTCATACCGGTGTTATGTTCCCGGATTTTGCGTTCCTTACGTGGTCGGGTGATTTATGGGACCCCCTTGACAGTTCGCTTTGAATAAAACTCCTCCAGCAAGGCCCAACCTGGGTTTTACCATTTGCCTCACCTAGCCCTTTTTCCCTTGGGTTTCCGGAGCTCGAGGGTCATCTTTATTTTAGCCCCCCCGGGCCAGTGCTTCTCTAAGTGTTGGTCCGAACAAGAGCCGTTTGCAGCGCCCCCTCAGGGAAACTTGAGGTCTGGTTTTAGTTGTACGGATTGCTCATCAGGTGTTGCCCTGAGAACGAGATATGTGCAGCTCCTATCGGGATTGTCGGCGCATCGGGCGGCTTTGCTGGTCTTGTTTTACCATTGTCGAAATGTCTTGTAAACCGGGATTCCGAGACTGATCGGGTCTTCTTGGGAGAAGCTATATCCTTCGTTGATCGCGAGAGCTTATCATGGGCTAAGTTGGGACACCCCTGCAGGGTATAAACTTTCGAGAGCCGTGTCCGCGGTTATGTGGTAGATGGGAATTTGTTAGTGTCCGGTTGTAGATAACTTGACACCAAATTTGAATTAAAACGCATCAACCGCGTGTGTAGTCGTGATGGTCTCTTCTCGGCGGAGTCCGGTAAGTGAACACGGTTTTGGGTTATGTTTGACATAAGTAGGAGTTCAGGATCACCTCTTGATCATTGCTAGCTTCACGACCGTTCCGCTTGCTCTCTTCTCGCTCTCATTTGCGTATGTTAGCCACCATATCATGCTTAGTCGCTGCTGGAACCTCACCACTTATCCTTTCCTTACCCATTAAGCTTTGCTAGTCTTGATACCCATGGTAATGGGATTGCTGAGTCCTCGTGGCTCACATTTTACTACAACAACAGTTGTAGGTACAGGTTATGCGATGATCATGACGCGAGAGCGATGTTTGCTTGTTTTGGAGTTCTCCTTCTGCTTCTTCTTCGATCAGGGGATAGGTTCCAGGTCGGCAGCCTGGGCTAGCAGGGTGGATGTCGTTTGAGTTTATGTTTGTGTTTCATCCGTAGACGGATGGTTCTCTTATGTAATATGATGTTGTATTCGTGTGGCATTGTATGCCTTATGTATGTATCCCTATCTATTATGTAATGTTGATGTAATGATATCCACCTTGCAAAAGCGTCTTCAAGATGCGCTTCTATCCTTGGTGGGACCTTCGAGTTCCTTTAGGATAGGGTCACATCTTGGGCGTGACAAGTAGGTATCAGATCCTCGACCGACCTTAGGAGCCCCCTTGATTGATCGTGTAGTTTGGCCGTTGTCGAGTCTAGAGGAAAACCGTTTTCGGAGTCTAGTTATATCGGAGAGTAGGAATTCTTTTTACTCCTCAGCCCCTTCGTCGCTCTGGTGAGGAATCTTGACGTAGGTGTTTTGAATTACTCCTATTCCCATTCAAATTTTTTCTTTAGGTTCACGCGGTTGGTTTTCAGATAGTTGGTTCTCAATTGTTTTCATCCGGTGCATTTTCTCGTCAAGTTGACTCGAGCCTCTTCATCTTTGCCAAGTTCAATCCTCAGTTGTTTTCTTTTCCCACCCACCCACCCCTTTTCTTCTCGGAGCCGGAGTCTGTAATCGAGTATCCATCCTACTCGCGCGAAGTCTTTGCTTTCTTTCTTCAGTGATTTCAACCGGTGTTTACTCTTCAAGTTATTCATCGGTTTTTCCCCTATCCAAGTTGCCTTTGTTTTCCCGCCCTCCCACCCTCTTCTTCCCGGAACCTGAGTCTCTTTCAAGCATCAATTTTCATTCGTACGGAGTCTCTTCAGTCTTCCCTCAATCATTTCAACCGGTGAATTCTCGTCTCGGTGGACATTCTTTATCTCTTTTTCTTCTCCGGTGGACTCAATTCAAGTTTTTCGGTTGATCACATTCTTTTTCTTGGATCAAGTGTTTTCCCTGCTCGTTCGCCTCTCGTTAGTTTATCTTTTCAAAGTGTTCAAGACATCTCAGGAGATTCGTTTGTGTTCCACTTAATTCGAGGTTGTCACCTCATTCAAATATTTCAATTGTTCTGGTGCATCATCTATCTGTTCAACAATCCTTTTCAATGGTGTTTTTCTCTTCAGTGGGCCCTAACCCACAGGTCTTTTCCCAGGATCTTACCTGACTCTCCTAATTCCCCCGGAGTTATTCTCAATTCTTTTCAAGTGTGATGTAAGAATGGATCACATCAGTCACATGCCTTCTCCAAGATCGATTTCAAATCATTTCATTGTTGGCGCAACCTCTTCGCTTTTCATTCTCCTGGAGTATGTCAGTAATTTTGGTGGTATTTCTCGTCATCCTTCTCAACATTTGAAGACCAAAGAAGAATTTCTCTTAAATCTTGTCCATTCTCTCGAAGTTTCGTGGTTCTAGCTTCATGTCATCCTCTCGAATTATTCCGTTTGTCAGATATTCCTTTTCTTACCCATCCGGAGTATTTCAGGAGTTGCTTTCCTGTTTCGTTGATCCGGAGGCCTCCATTTCAAAATATTTCTTCGTTCTAAGTTTTCAGATTCGTTCTCCAATTATTCTATATCCGTGCCCCTTTGTTCGTCTCAATATTCTTCCGGTGCTTCGTTCAAGTATTCTTCAATCAGTTCGCGATCATTTTGTTATCTTGTCTCTTTTATCCCTCAAAGTATCTTTGTGCTTTTCTAATTCTTCCCGGTGATGCATTCTCTTTCATCAGTCATTTCCGAATTCTAACGGTGGTTCTTTCAGATTCTTTTTCTTTGATTATCATTTTAATTCATTTGTTTTTTTTCAATCCTACCAGTGGTTCATGAAGACCTTCTCAAGTTTGCAATATGTCACTTCTCAATCCTTTTCAAGAAGAATAAGTAGTATGCAAGAATCCATTGCTTGTCATCAATTTAATCCGATGAAGGATAAGCATACAATAAATCTTATTCTTATTCCATCCAAGTGATTGATCTTTTCCTTTGGAGTTTGTTCTTGATGAATAAATTCTAGTTTCAAGTGTTTTCATCTTTTATTTTCCGGAGTTTCAAGCTTCTCGCTTGTTCCGTCATGAACCTCCATCTAAGTCATCGCAAGGCTTTAATATTATCCCTTTCATCCTTCAATTCCATCTCATTGTCCTTGTGTTTATCGGAGTTCTTCATGGTGGTTCTTCATGATTTAATTCATTCTTCTAGTGTTCATCAAGATTTTGTTGGAGGAGTTCAAGTTTATTTTCTTCTCGCGTCTTGAAGTGTGATTAATTCTCCGTATTCTTTTGAGTGGAGTTTTGCATTTCTTCGTTCTTCTCAGCTATCCAATCATTTTCGTTTGTGGCCGGTTATCACCTTATGATCTTGAGATGTTAGCTTTAAGACCACAACAAGCTTATCCTTTTCGTTGTTGATTTTCTCAACAACTCCGTTTAAACCTTCCTTCTAAAGATGCTTTCAATTTCATTCGTGGCACAAGTTGTCATTTTCTTCTCCGTTCTTTTCATTCAACTCTTTCAATTCTTTCCGGAGGTTTTGTGTCATGTCTTCATCAAGTATCATTCCATCCTCTCAAGTTCATGTTCTATTATTTCCATGTTCAGCCGGAGTGCTGCCTAAATCCTTTCAGTCTTATTCATTTCTTATCTTGTTCTAACCGGAGTGGTTTCGTAGTCTATTGGATTCCGTGAGCTTTCGATTCTCGTCATTCTCGTCGTTCCTCTCTTCTTCTCGAGTGCTCTCGATTCTTTCCTTCTACTCTCGAGTTCTTGTTTCACCTCATCCGTTTTCCCTTCCATCCCATTCCTAAGATCTTGGTACGAGATCTCTTGTTAGTGGAGGAGTGTTGTAACGCCCCGGATTCGATGCGCCAGGTATCCACCAGTTATTCGCCTTCATTGCCATGTCATTTGCTTGCGTGTTGCATATTGCCATGTTATCATGTGCATCTCATTTTGCATACGTGTTCGTCTCATGCATCTGAGCATTTTCCCCGTTGTCCGTTTTGCAATCCGGCACTCCTATCTCCTCTAGCGTCCCCCTTTTGTCTCCTGTTGTGAGCGGGTGTTAAACTTTCTCGGAATGGGCAGAGGTTTGCCAAGCGGCCTTGGTATAGCACCGGTAGACCGCTTGTCAAGTTTCGTGCCATTTGGAGGTCGTTTGATACTCCAACGGTTAACCGGGTAACCGTAAAAGCCCCTTCTCTTTGCAGCCCAACACCCCTCCAAAGTGGCCCAAAACCCATCCAAACCCCCTCCATGCTCTCGGTCGTTCGATCACGATCGTGTGGCCGAAAACCGCTCTCCCTTTGGAGCCTCCTACCTCCCTCTACCTATAAAATAGTCCCCTCCCCTAAAATTTGCGTCCAAACCCTAGTCCTCTTCCTCCCGCCGCCACCGGATACGTCCGTGACGGCCGGACACGTCCAGCCGCCGCTGCCCACCCAATCCGCCGCCGCCACATGTCGTGCCGCCGTCCTCCCCGCGCCTCCTCTGCCGCGGCCCGCGGGAGCCCGCAGCCGGCCCGCTCCGGGACGCATCTGGGCCCCGCCGGCCCGCGCGGCGCCTTCCTTCGCCGCCGTGTGCCCCGGTTCCCGCGCCGGTGCCCACTCGCCGCCGTTCTTCCGGCCGGCGACCTCGCCCCGTCGTCCCGCCGCCCTCCATCGCCCCTGCTCGTCGGAGCCTCCCCGGCCCCCGCCCGCCGGCGCCTCCCTGCCACCGTGCGCCACCATGAGTCGCCGCCCTTCGCCGTCGGCCTCGGCCTCCTCGCCGGTGCGCCCTCTGCTGCCCGAGCCGTCGCCGCCCCTGCACCACCGCCGCCGTCCGCCGCCTTGGCCGCCGCCCTTCCTCGCCGGAGCACCGTGCCGCTCGCCGGAGATCCGCCCGACCAGATCCACGAGAGTGGGATCAGATCCACAAGGCCCGCCTTCCAAATGCCTCCCCATCCCGGATCTCTCCGTCCCGGAACGTCCCCGTCCCGTTTTCTGCGAGGTGAAAATTTGCCTAAGTCCCTGATTTTGAACTTTCTGGTGCTATGTTTGACCTGCCATAACTCTCTGCATACTGCTCCATTTTGTGCACATGATATATGAAAATGTTCATCATGAGATGCTCTTCATTTTGTTCCATTGTGCTATGTTTGTTCGAGGTCATCTTGATGCCCTAATCATCGTTGCAAGTGTTATATGATGTTAACCTGCTGAAACTGTTATAACTTGGTGATTTGTCATTTTCGTTGCATTTGATGTGTGCATCCTATGAGCATGAGCTCTACAAGTGTTTTGTACTACATCATGTCATCTTTACAGGGTTGCTTGTCTTGTATTTTTGTGAGTCTTGTACTGAGTGCATCGAGCTCGTGAAGTAGGGTACTTGCTATTACTGTTTTGCTAGTCTGATTCTGTTATATTGTGATGCTATGTAAACCTGCTTCTACAAGTCATTCCATGCATTATCTGGAGATGTTCACTAAGGATGTTTTGTTATATATGTCATGCTATATTTATTCATGCCCCTGGTTGCATTTATAGCCTGCTGTAACTTGTTGTTATCTTGCTCCAAACTTGATAAATAATGTTGCTGTCAGTCTGTTAACTTTAAGTTCAGTTTTGCCATGTGTTTTTCTAGTGATCCATGCACTCTATGAACTTGCTCTTGCCATGCTTAGCTTCATAAACATGTATTCTTACTGTTGGTTTCCTTGCCATGCCATGTATTGCTCTATGGTGAGAGGTTCAAGCTCACCAACATGCCTACTTATTGTTGTTCCTGCCATGTATGAATCTGTCATATCACTTGCTATGTTTACATGGGTGCCATCATATTTTCTGTGCCCTTTTGGCTCATGGTCAGTAAAGGACTTTTGTTCTATGCAATTAGTAGATTCATTCCATGCCTTTGTTTGCCATGATAAGTTTCTATAACATGTTTGATAGCTCTAAACATTGCAACCTGATGTTATTTCTGCAAAGTCTGAAACTGTTACTATTTGCAATCTTGCCATGACCTTTTGAGCATGTTATAGTGTTTTCGGGAGATAACTCAGTGTTCTTGTTTTGTCATGCTTTACCTATACATCATGTCCATGCCTTTTGTTTTCATATCGTGGTACTGTAGCATGTTGTTTTGATGCTTGCTAGATGCCTAGTTGCTGTTATGGACAGATTGTTGTTATGTCTTGTATAGAGTGTGTGTTGAACCGTTGCTCCGTTTTGAGTGTGCTCCATATGAAACTTGCTTGAATTTGCAAGTAGTTTCATATTATCATGTTGCATCCTTGTTTTGAGGTGTTTGCTTGATGTTTGTATGCATTTAGCATCAATGCCATGTTTTACTTGTTTTGCTCATATCTTCTAGGTCGTAGCTCCGAATCTAATGAACTTTATATGTAACTTGACTAGAATTTCGTCTAGATCATTTTGGTGCATCCTTAACTTCCTGTTTAACAACTTTAACATAAGGTTTATTCAGTTCTGGACCAACTTTGAAACTTGCATATGAGGACTTACCAGAATTGTTATATGTTCTTTCCGGCCTCATTTAAACTTGCTTTGATGTGTTGCTCGTGTTTGCAATCATCTCTTGCCATGAGTAGCCTCATGTAGCTTTGTCATGCATCATGCTTGTTGTGCATCATGTCTTGTCTATGTGTGGTGTGTTTACCATGGTGTGTGCTTCTTCTCGATAGTTCCCGTTTTGTTGCGATCGTGAGAATTCGTTCGTCTACGCTTGGTTCGTCTTCGTGGCTTCATCTTCTTCATGGATTCGTTCTTCTTCCTTGTGGGATTTCAGGCAAGATGACCGTCACCTTGGATCTCACTACTATCATTGCTATGCTAGTTGTTTCGTTCTATCGCTATGTTGTGCTACCTATCATTTGCTCTTCAAGCCACCCAGATAGCCATGTCAGCCTCTAACCTTTTCACCCTTCCTAGCAAACCATTGCTTGGCTATGTTACCGCTTTGCTCAGCCCCTCTTATAGCGTTGTTAGTTGTAGGTGAAGTTGAAGATTGCTCCATGGTGGACAGGATTATGTTGGGATATCACAATATCTCTTATATTATTAATGCATCTATATACTTGGTAAAAGGTGGAAGGCTCGGCCTTATGCCTGGTGTTTTGTTCCACTCTTGCCGCCCTAGTTTCCGTCATACCGGTGTTATGTTCCTGGATTTTGCGTTCCTTACGCGGTCGGGTGATTTATGGGACCCCCTTGACAGTTCGCTTTGAATAAAACTTCTCCAGCAAGGCCCAACCTGGCTTTTACCATTTGCCTCACCTAGCCCTTTTTCCCTTGGATTTCCGGAGCCCGAGGGTCATCTTTATTTTAGCCCCCCCCCCCCGGGCCAGTGCTTCTCTAAGTGCTGGTCCGAACTAGAGCCGTTTGCAGTGCCCCCTCAGGGAAACTTGAGGTCTGGTTTTAGTTGTACGGATTGCTCATCTGGTGTTGCCCTGAGAACGAGATATGTGCAGCTCCTATCGGGATTGTCGGCGCATCGGGCGGCTTTGCTGGTCTTGTTTTACCATTGTCGAAATGTCTTGTAAACCGGGATTCCGAGACTGATCGGGTCTTCCTGGGAGAAGGTATATCCTTCGTTGATCGCGAGAGCTTATCATGGGCTAAGTTGGGACACCCCTGCAGGGTATAAACTTTTGAGAGCCGTGCCCGCGGTTATGTGGAAGATGGGAATTTGTTAATGTCCGGTTGTAGATAACTTGACACCAGATTTGAAATAAAACGCATCAACCGCGTGTGTAGCTGTGATGGTCTCTTCTCGGTGGAGTCTGGGAAGTGAACACGGTTTTGGGTTATGTTTGACGTAAGTAGGAGTTCAGGATCACCTCTTGATCATTGCTAGCTTCACGACCGTTCCGCTTGCTCTCTTATCGCTCTCATTTGCGTATGTTAGCCACCATATCATGCTTAGTCGCTGCCGCAACCTCACCACTTATCCTTTCCTTACCCATTAAGCTTTGCTAGTCTTGATACCCATGGTAATGGGATTGCTGAGTCCTCGTGGCTCACATTTTACTACAACAACAGTTGCAGGTACAGTTTATGCGATGATCATGATGCGAGAGCGATGTTTGCTTGTTTTGGAGTTCTCCTTCTGCTTCTTCTTCGATCAGGGGATAGGTTCCAGGTCAGCAGCCTGGGCTAGCAAGGTGGATGTCGTTTGAGTTTCTGTTTGTGTTTCATCCATAGACGGATGGTTCTCTTATGTAAGATGATGTTGTATTCGTGTGGCATTGTATGCCTTATGTATGTATCCCTATCTATTATGTAATATTGATGTAATGATATCCACCTTGCAAAAGCGTCTTCAAGATGCGCTTCTATCCTTGGTGGGACCTTCGAGTTCCTTTAGGATAGGGTCGCATCTTGGGCGTGACAACACCTCTCTTCTTCGGAGTGGGTTTAGAAATAGGCTCAGGAGTTGGCTTAATTGGTTCAGGAATTACTTCAGGAACTGGCTCGGGAAGAGTCCAATTATTTTCATTAGTCAACATATTATTCAATAGTATTTCAGCTTCGTCGACTGTTCTTTCTCTGAAAACACAACCAGCACAACTATCCAAGTAGTCCTTGGAAGCATCGGTTAGTCCATTATAAAAGATATCAAGTATTTCATTTTTCTTAAGAGGATGATCAGGCAAAGCATTAAGTAACCGGAGAAGCCTCCCCCAAGCTTGTGGGAGACTCTCTTTTTTGATTTGCACAAAATTATATATTTCCCGCAAGGCAGCTTGTTTCTTATGCGCAGGGAAATATTTAGCAGAGAAGTAATAAATCATATCCTGGGGACTACGCACACAACCAGGAGCAAGAGAATTATACCAAGTCTTAGCATCACCCTTTAATGAGAACGGAAATATCTTAAGGATATATAAATAGCGAGACTTCTCATCATTAGTAAACAGGGTAGCTATATCATTCAGCTTGGTAAGATGTGCCACAACAGTTTCAGATTCAAGGCCATAAAAAGGATCAGATTCAACTAAAGTAATAATATCAGGATCAACAGAGAATTCGTAATCCTTATCACTAACACAAATAGGTGAAGTAGCAAAAGTAGGATCGGGTTTCATTCTAGCATTAAGAGACTGCTGCTTCCATTTAGATAATAATTTCTTAAGATCATTTCTATCATTGCAAGCAAGAATTTCCATAGCAGTTGTTTCATGCATAACATAACCCTTAGGAACAACAGGTAATTCATAATCATTGGGGGGACCTTCATCATCACTATCATCAGTAATAGGATCTTCAGTAATTTCATTCCCCCTAAATCTAGCAAGTTGTTCATCAAGAAATTCACCTAATGGCAAAGTAGTATCACGCATAGAAGTAGTTTCATCATGCATAGCGGAAGTGGCATCATCAATAACATGTGGCATATCAGAATTCATATCAGTAGTAGGTTTAGGTGTAGCAACCCTACTGATAACATAAGGAGAATCTAGTGCAAGGCTAGATGGCAGTTCCTTACCTCCCCTCGTAGTTGAGGGCAAAATAGTAGTTTGATCGTTTTTCAAGTTCTTCATAGTGATCAACAGATATAAATCCCAAGTGACTCAGAGAATAGAGCTATGCTCCCAGGCAATGGCGCCAGAAATTAGTCTTGATAACCCACAAGTACAGGGGATCACAACAGCTTTCGAGGGTAGAGTATTCAACCCAAATTTATTGATTCGACACAAGGGGAGCCGCAGAATATTCTTGAGTATTAGCAGTTGAGTTGTCAATTCAACTACACCTGGATAACTTAGTATCTGCAGCAAAGTGTTTAGTAGCAAAAGTGGTATGAGAGTAATAGTAATTGTAGCAAAAGTAAAGATAAATGCTTTTAGGTTTTTGTAGTAGTTGTAACTGTAGCAACGGAAAAGTAAATGAGCGAAGAACAATATATGAAAAGCTCGTAGGCAATGGATCAGTGATGGATAATTATGCCAGATGAGATTCCTCATGTAATAGATATAACATAGGGTGATATAGAACTAGCTCCAGTTCATCAATGTAATGTAGGCATGTATTCCATAAACAATCATATGTTCTTATGGAAAAGAACTTGTATGACATCTTTTGTCCTACCCTCCCGTTGCAGCGGGGTCCTTACGGAAACTAAGGGATATTAAGGCCTCCTTTTAATAGAGAACCAGAACAAAGCATTAACACATAGTGAATACATGAACTCCTCAAACTACGGTCATCACCGAGAAGTATCCTGATTATTGTCACTTCAGGGTTGTCGGATCATAACACATAATAGGTGACTATAGACTTGCAAGATAGGATCAAGAACACACATATATTCATGAAAACATAATAGGTTCAGATCTGAAATCATGGCACTCAGGCCCTAGTGACAAGCATTAAGCATAGCAAAGTCATAGCAACATCAATCTCAGAACATAGTGGATACTAGGGATCAAACCCTAACAAAACTAACTTGATTACATGGTAAATCTCATCCAACCCATCACCATCCAGCAAGCCTATGATGGAATTACTCACGCACGGCGGTGAGCATCATGAAATTGGTGATGGAGGATGGTTGATGATGACGACGGCGACGAATCCCCCTCTCCGGAGCCCCGAACGGACTCCAGATCAGCCCTCCCGGGAGAGATTAGGGCTTGGCGGCGGCTCCGTGTCGTGAAACGCGATGAAACTTTCTCTCTGATTTTTTTTCTCCCCGAGACGGAATATATGGAGTTGGAGTTGAGGTCGGAGGGTGTCCAGGGGGGCCATGAGATAGGGGGCCGCGCCCTAGGGGGCGCCCCCTGTCTCGTGGACAGGCCGTGGCCCCCCTGGCACTAATTCTTTCACCAAAAATTCTTATTAAATCTGAAAAGTGCCTCCATGGATTTCCAGGACATTCCTAGAACTTTTCTTTTCTACACATAAAACAACATCATGGTAGTTCTGCTGAAAACAGTGTCAGTCCGGGTTAGTTTCATTCAAATCATGCAAGTTAGAGTCCAAAACAAGGGCAAAAGTGTTTGGAAAAGTAGATACGTTGGAGACGTATCAATGATCACGAACGTCACCGGCGCGACACCTTGATCTTCATCGTAGCATCGTTGTCGTCTCGCCAACTATTGCTTCTACCACTATCGCTACTGCTTACTGATTAAGTAAAGCAATTACAGGGCGATTGCATTGCATACAATAAAGCGACAGTCAAATGGCTCTTGCTAGTTGCCGATAACTCCATTACAAAACATGATCATCTCATACAATAAAATTTAGCATCATGTCTTGACCATATCACATCACAACATGCCCTGCAAAAACAAGTTAGACGTCCTCTACTTTGTTGTGGAAAGTTTTACGTGGCTGCTATGGGCTGAGCAAGAACCGTTCTTACCTACGCATCAAAACCACGACGATATTTCGTCAAGTTAGTGTTGTTTTAACCTTCTCAAGGACCGGGCGTAGCCACACTCGATTCAACTAAAGTTGGAGAAACTAACACCCGCCAGCCACCTTTGTGCAAAGCACGTCGGTAGAACCAGTCTCGCGTAAGCGTACGCCTAATGTCGGTCCGGGACGCTTCATCCAACAATACCGCCGAACCAAAGTATGACATGCTGGTAAGCAGTATGACTTGTATTGCCCACAACTCACTTTTGTTCTACTCGTGCATATAACATCTAACCAAAAACCAGGCTCGGATGCCACTGTTGGGGAACGTAGTAATTTCAAAAAAATGCTTACGCACACGCAAGATCATGGTGATGCATAGCAACGAGAGGGGAGAGTGTCGTCCACGTACCCTCATAGACCATAAGCGGAAGCGTTATAACAACACGGTTGATGTAGTCGTACGTCTTCACGATTGACCGATCCAAGTACCGAACGTACGACACCTCCGCGATCTGCACACGTTCAGCTCGGTGACGTCGCACGAACTCACGATCCAGTAGAGCTTCGAGTTCCGTTAGCACAACGGCGTGATGATGGTGTTGATGAAGCTACCAACGCAGGGCTTTGCCTAAGCACCGCTACGATATGACTGAGGTGGATTATGGCGGAGGGGGCACCGCACACGGCTAAAGATCAATGATCAACTTGTGTCTTGGGGTGCCCCCCCGCCCCCGTATATAAAGGAGATAGGGGGGAGGCGGCTGGCCAGGAGGAGGGCGCGCCAAGGGGGGAGTCCTACTCCCACCGGGAGTAGGACTCCTCCTTTCCTGGTAGGACTAGGAGAAGGGGGAAGGAGGAGAGAGGGGGGAAGGAAAAGGGGGGCGCCCCCCTCCTTGTCCAATTCGGACTAGAGGGGGAGGGGGCGCGCGGCCCTGCCTTGGCCGCCCCTCCCCTTCTCCACTAGGGCCCATATGGCACATTATACTCCCCGAGGGGTTCTGGTAACCTCCTGGTACTCCGGTATATGCCCGAACTTGCCCGAAACACTTCCGAAGTCCAAACATAGTCATCCAATATGTCGATCTTTATGTCTCAACCATTTTGAGACTCCTCGTCATGTCTGTGATCATATCCGGGACTCCGAACTACCTTCGGTACATCAAAACACATAAACACATAATACCGATCGTCACCGAGCGTTAAGCGTGCGGACCCTACGGGTTCGAGAACTATGTAGACATGACCGAGACACGTCTCCGGTCAATAACCAATAGCGTAACCTGGATGCTCATATTGGCTCCTACATATTCTATGAAGATCGTTATCGGTCAAACCGCATAACAACATACGTTGTTCCCTTTGTCATCGGTATGTTACTTGCCCAAGATTCGATCGTCGGTATCTCATTACCTAGCTCAATCTCGTTACTGGCAAGTCTCTTTACTCGTTCTGTAATACATCACCCCGCAACTAACTCATTAGTCACATTGTTTGCAAGGCTTATTGTGATGTGCATTGCCGAGAGGGCCCAGAGATACCTCTCCGATTAGCGGAGTGACAAATCCTAATCTCGATCTATGCCAACTCAACAAGTACCATCGGAAACACCTGTAGAGCACCTTTATAATCACCCAGTTACGTTGTGGCGTTTGGTAGCACACAAAGTGTTCCTCCGGTAATCAGGAGTTGCATAATTTCATAGTTATAGGAACATGTATAAGTCATGAAGAAAGCAATAGCAGTAAACTAAAACGATCAAGTGCTAAGCTAACGGAATGGGTCAAGTCAATCACATCATTCTCCTAATGATGTGATCCCGTTTATCAAATGACAACTCATGTCTATGGTTAGGAAACCTTAACCATATTTGATCAGCGAGCTAGTCAAGTAGAGGCATACTAGTGACACTTCATTTGTCTATGTATTCACACATGTATTATGTTTTTGGCTAATACAATTCTAGCATGATAATAAACATTTATCATGAAATAAGGAAATAAATAATTACTTTATTATTGCCTCTAGGGCATATTTCCTTCAGGACGCCGATAGCGACAGGGTCCTCATCGGCTACGCCACCGCATTCTCCTACGCCGAGAGGACCAGGTGCCCCGACAAAGGATGCAGACCCAGCGGCTAGGCTGGATCCTTGTTGAGGTCCGCCTCCCCAACGACAAACTCTGCAAGGAGGCCGTCTACGGCTCCTGCACCCGCTCCTTCCCCGGCTCCAGTGGCGGCGGCGCGCCCTCCCCCGCAGAGCCGGTCCAAAGCATTTTTGGGCCCGGGGCGATGTTAAATAATTGTTTTTCATACTAAACTTTTATACTTATTGTAAACTAAGTGTATCATATTACAGTTATAATTAAATGTATATATATTTATTTATTTTATAGCCACATAAAATGTTTTCAAATAATAGTTGTATTATTCATTTGTATGCAGTTGTAATGTTTATCATTGAAAATTTTAATTCTACAAAATGAAAATTTTATGATGTACCATTTTTTCTTTATTGTTAAAACTATATTTCATATTTATTTTTATAATAGTGCATAAACGATGTACTGTATACACATTTGCATATTTATGTGTGTGTTCATATATCTTTTGATATTATTGAATATTATGGTAGAGATGTTTAAATTATATATACACACTAACAAATATTTTAATAGTGGTTTCTAGTGTAGATTAGGCAGCCATATTCATGAAAACTTCTAAGGGCACAAAAAATGTGGCTTCCAAGTTGGGTTTAGTAATAGAATCATCGAGGAAACAAAAATGTTGTTGATTGTATTTTTACGTATGATTCTATTACCTAACATGCTCGTCCATATTCACATGGTTTTGTTTGGTACAAATGAGATGCCTACACACTTATCAAATTATAAATTGGGTATTGGTTTAAACATAGAAATCTATTTATCATAATTTTCATTATGATACTAAGACATGCATTGTAAAGAGACACTAATGTATTTGAACTCAACTTCGTCGGTCGGATTGGTTTTCCTATGTGTGGTATAACTTATTAGTATATGGTGTGAACTTACGCTTTTGCAAATTGAGACTATTTTATCCATTTAATAATCTTTCAGATGTAATGTATGTTGGGGAACACGGTAATTTCAAAAATATTCCTACGGTCACGCAAGATCTATCTAGGAGATGCATAGCAACGAGAGGGGAGAGTGTGTCCACGTACCCTCATAGACCAAAAGCGGAAGCGTTTAGTTAACGCGGTTGATGTAGTCGAACGTCTTCGCAATCCAACCGATCCAAGTACCGAACGTACGGCTCCTCCTAAATTCTCAACATTTTTGGACTCTTCCAAAACGTTATCCTAGTCCAAACCATTTGAATTAAATTCAAATGAGTTTGGATTTAAATCTTGCATTCATGCCAACTTCTATTTTCTTGGATCAAGCTCATTTTTGCGAGTCCGGGAAAATTATCCACGTGTCCAACTTCTTCCCCTAACCTCCCTTTTCTTTTCTTTCTTATCTATGTTTTTCCTTTAGAGTGAGAGAGAGAAGAGAGCCCAGCCGCCAGGCCAGCCTGCTTCCCCGCAGCCCAGTTGGCCCAAGGCCCAGCCGACCCCTGCCTATCTAACCCTAGCCTCATCCCGATCGACCCCCTCTCCCCCTCGTCCTCCTCCCAGCACCGCCACATCTCCTCGCTCGGTCCCCATCTCCCCTCGATCTTCTTCCGCGCCGCCACTCCTCCTGCTTCTCCTCGTCGCCACCAACCCGCATCGACCTCGCCGCCACCAACCCGCCTCGACCTCGCTGCCGGCAGCAGCAGCAGCTGCTGCACCCTCCCACCGACGCCGCACCCGGACCTCCCACGTGCCTCGCCTTCGACCTCGGCTTCCACGTTCCATGGCCACGAGCGCCACCTGCAGCAGTTTCAGGCCGTCCCCATAGCCGAGTCCCTTGCCGTGCCGGTTGCTTCTCCAAGTCCTGCCAGCGCCATGGCCTCTGCTTCCCCTGCATTCCTGCCTAAGCTCGCGCCAAGTCCAGTGCCCAGCCTCTGCTTCGTCTCGACCGCGTCCTGCTAACGCTGCTCTTCTAGTGCGCCGTCGTCCCTCTGCTGCCTTGCCGGACCTGCTCCATCCTCCGCCATCTCCCTCCCCTTCGGCCTTTGTTGTCGTAGCTCCGCAGTTCGCGATTGCCCTCTGCCTCGAGTCCGAGCTCGAGCCCTGCCCGATGCTAGTTGGACAACCACCTCGCCTGCCTCCTCCCGTCGGCCCTCTCTGCCTGCTGCCGATCTGCCATCTCCAACCGCCTGCTATGCTCCACCTCCTGGGCCCGAGCTACATCTGTCGCTACCTTTTCCCATTGATGTGAAAACTGCAGCTGCAACACCCGTGGACGCCAAGTTCCTCTACGACCCGTGCACGACTACGGGGATTCGCCAAGTACCCTTCGGATGCGCCAAGTTCGACTACAGGGACCGCCAAGTTCCTCTACCGACGACTCGAACATCTACGAAAACGTGTACCACTACTGTCGACCCGAACATCTACGAACCCTGTACGACTACCGTCGCCGTAGATCCGACAAGGTCCGTGTACAACTACTTCCACTACAACCGTCACGAGAACGTCTACTTCCCCTACACCGTATCAAACTCGATCCGCCCCGAAATGCACGCTTCGAAGGTATAACCCTGAAACGATCACCCGTGGACCGAATGCATGTGTTTTGTACGAGATGCTCATGTTCAAACTGTGTCTGAGTTATCATTGCACGTTCCTCCTCAGTTGCCATGCCATCGACACGTGGGAACCCGGTATCCGAGATCACCCCACCATATTTTGCATGTTCCGCACATCCACATCTTCGTTTGCACCGGTCGCTCAACGAGTTATCGGAACCGGAATGTTGCTGTTGCATCATTTCCGTTGCCGTTGCCGTGTCACCCCTTTTGTTCCGCCATGGTGACCAAATGCTTCATAACATGCTCATGTCAACATTTTCATAAAATTGCATAAACTTGTATATGTCGTCCGCATCATGATAAAAACATTTAAAATGCTTAAAATTGTGTTTGCATTAAATTGCTAAATGACATATGGGGATTTTCCGGAATTGTTGTTTGTTGTTTCCGGCCTCATTTAAACTTTCCTAAATAGGTGGTTTGCTCATGCTTCACCTCTTGCCATGTTTAATAACATTTAATATTGTTGGGTACATAACCGAGAGAGAACTAAATAATTAATGTGGTGTTTCGTCAATATGCAACTCGTTGCATATTGAGCTCCACTTAACTTGTAGTATTGTTTGTGCACTTTGCCATGCCATGCCTCTTTAAACCGGACATGCATCGTACTTGTTTGTGCATCATGCCATGTCTATGTGTTGTGTGTTTACCTTGTTGTTTGCTTCTTTTCGGTTGTGCTCCTTCTTGTTAGTTCCTGTTTCGTTGCGATCGTGAGGATTCGTTCGTCTATGCTTGGTTCGTCTACGTCCGTTTGTCTTCTTCATGGACTCGTTCTTCTTCCTTGCGGGA
This sequence comes from Triticum aestivum, assembly GCF_018294505.1. NCBI lineage: Eukaryota > Viridiplantae > Streptophyta > Magnoliopsida > Poales > Poaceae > Triticum > Triticum aestivum. The sequence goes on along the minus strand of NC_057813.1, from coordinate 748,360,778 downwards.
TTTCAGGCAAGATGACCGTCACCTTGGATCTCACTACTATCATTGCTATGCTAGTTGCTTCGTTCTATCTCTATGCTGCGCTACCTATCACTTGTTTCATCAAGCCTCCCAAATTGCCATGTCAGCCTCTAACCTTTTTCACCCTTCCTAGCAAACCGTTGCTTGGCTATGTTACCTCATTTGCTCAGCCCCTCTTATAGCGTTGTTAGTTGCAGGTGAAGTTGAAGATTGCTCCATGATGGACATGATTATGTTGGGATATCACAATATCTCTTATTTAATTAATACATCTATATACTTGGTAAAGGCACTAGTAGAAAACGGAACTTTAATACCGGTTCATAAGGGCCTTTAGTGCCGGTTCTGCAACCGGCACTAAAGAGTGGAGACTAAAGGCCCCCCCCTTTAGTACCGGTTCAGCACGTACCACCACTAAAGGCCCACCACGTGGCGTGAGCTCGTGCCATGGTATGGGGGACCTTTAGTACCGGTTAGTGTTACCAACCGGTACTAAAGGTAATTATTTTTTGAAAATTTTGGAAAAAAAATGATTTTTTTTCGATTTTCAATTTTCTAAATTATTTGATGATTTAGTCTCTAATCGCCCCTCTTAACTACTCAAGTGTGGATCACTCATTCCAAATCGTCTAACTTCCCAACCGGTCACCCATCCTCTCACTCCCCCAGCCTGAGCACGCTTAACTTCGGAGTTCTATTCCCCCTACTTTCCAAGTCTGCACTTATTGTTTTCCTGACAAATGTAAGCTGTAAATCCTATTAACCCTCAGCGGTTTAGCTTGAGCATTAGGTCACAAATTTCACCATTTGACTTTGAAACTATTATTCTAAAAAACAGTAATTATTTAGTAACACTAATATTTCTTGAATAAGTTTGACCATAGTTTGACCATAGTTTGACCAGATTTGACCAAAATTCAAAAAATTGAAATAATTATTTAGTAACACTAATATTCTTGAATAAGTATGTAGTAACATTAATACTTCTTGAATAAGTAGTTTGACCATAGTTTGACCAGATTTAACCAAAATTAAAAAAACTTAAATTTGAGCATATCTTTTTCTCCTTTTGGAATTTGAGGATTCTAAAAAATTGCAAACAGGCCGTAGGCGGTCAAAATCGGATGCGGATTTTCGTGCTGAATTTTTTGATATATTATACGTTTTTTTTCGACATCGTATGCAAAAGTTATAGCCGTTTTACATTTTCCCAACACTTTTTGCAAAACATGTCCAAATTTAAGTTTTTTAATTATCCTAACTAGTAGATTTAGTAATATAACTACATCTCGAAGAATTTTATTTTTGAATTTTTTATCATTTTCTTTTGTATTTTTCAAAACTGAAATGGCGATACACCGAGGGGGTAGAGTTTGAAAACTGCCATTTAGTACCGGTTTATGCCACGAACATGTACTATAGATCAAACCCCTTTAGTACCGGTTCGTGGCACGAACCGGTACTAAAGGTTAGCCCTTTAGTAGTGGTTTGTGCCACGAACCGGTATTAAAGGTGATCATGGGGCCCTAGCCTGACGCCAGCCTGCCACCACCCCTTTAGTACCGGTTCGTGGCACGAACCGGTACTAAAGGTTCAAAATGAACCGGCATTAATGCATAGCCGTTCGAACCGGCACTAATGGTACCATTAGTACCGGGCCAAAATCGAACCAGGACTAATGTGTCTCACATTAGGTCCTTTTTCTATTAGTGAGGGTGGAAGGCTCGGCCTTATGCCTGGTGTTTTGTTCCACTCTTGCTGCCCTAGTTTCCGTCATATCGGTGTTATGTTCCTTGATTTTGCGTTCCTTACGCGGTCGGGTGATTTATGGGACCCCCTTGACAGTTTGCTTTGAATAAAACTCCTCCAGCAAGGCCCAACCTTGGTTTTACCGTTTGCCTCACCTAAGCCTTTTACCCCCCCCCCCCCGGGGCCAGTGCTCCTTTGGGTGCTGGTCCAAACCGAGCGATGTCCGGCGCCCCCTGGGCAACCAGGGTCTATGCCAACCCGACGTCTGGCTCATCCGGTGTGCCCTGAGAACGAGATACGTGCGACTCCTATCGGGATTTGTCGGCACATCGGGCGGCTTTGCTGGTCTTGTTTTACCATTGTCGAAATGTCTTGTAAACCGGGATTCCGAGACTGATCGGGTCTTCCTGGGAGAAGGAATATCCTTCGTTGACCATGAGAGCTTTGATGGGCTAAGTTGGGACACCCCTGTAGGGTTTAAACTTTCGAGAGTCGTGCCCGCGGTTATGTGGCAGATGGGAATTTGTTCACGTCCGGTTGTAGAGAACTTGACACCAGATTCGAATTAAAACGCATCAACCGCGTGTGTAGCCGTGATGGTCTCTTTTCGGCGGAGTCCGGGAAGTGAACACGGCTTTGGGTTATGTTTGAACGTAAGTAGTTTCAGGATCACTTCTAGCTTCTCGACCGCTTCGTTTGCTTCTCTTCTCGCTCTTAGTAGCGTATGTTAGCCACCATATCATGCTTAGTCGCTGCTGCAACCTCACCACTTATCCTTTCCATACCCAGTTAAGATTTGCTAGTCTTGATACCCATGGTAATGGGATTGCTGAGTCCTCGTGGCTCACCGATTACTACAACAACAGTTGCAGGTGTCAACGTTACCAGTGCAGGCGATGCTACCGAGCTCAGATGGGAGATCAACGAAGATCTTGGTCGTTGCTATGTTTCGTTTCATGTCGATCAGTAGTGGAGCCCAGTTGGGATGATCGGGGATCTAGCATTTGGGGTTATCTTCTTTTCATTTGGATTTGTCCGTAGTCGGACTATGTGTGTACTCTGAATGTATGATTTGTTTAAGTACTTGTGTGCAGTGGCGATTGTAAGCCAACTCTTTATCCCTTTCTTGTTCATTACATGGGATTGTGTGAAGATGACCTTCTTGCGACAAAACCACAATGCGGTTATGCCTCTAAGTCGTGCTTCGACACGTGGGAGATATAGCCGCATCGTGGGTGTGACAGAGGCTTAGTCAACGGTCTGCAACATTCAGATCCGTATGTATATTGCAAATCTCTATGTCTCCCTCCGACACTTGATGACAGATGGAATTAAAGCGTCTCTGATGTATTTGGTTCTCTTGTGAAATCTGGATTCCTTCGCCAAGGCAATTGCACAATTATTGTCACAAAAGATTTTCATTGGACCCGATGCACTAGGTATAACACCTAGATCGGATATGAACTCCTTCATCTAGACTACTTCATTTGCTGCTTCCGAAGCAGCTATGTACTCCGCTTCATATGTAGATCCTGTCACGACGCTTTGCTTGGAACTGCACAAACTGACAGCTCTAACATTCAATAAGAATTCGTATCCCGATTGTGACTTAGAGTCATCCGAATCAGTGTCAAAGCTTGCATCGACGTAACCGTTTACGACGAGCTCTTTGTCACCTCCATAAAGGAGAAACATATCCTTAGTTATTTTTAGGTATTTCAGGATATTCTTGACCGATGTCCAGTGCTCCACTCCGGGATTACTTTGGTACCTCCCTGCTATACTTATAGCAAGACACATATCAGGTCTGGTACACAACACTCACTACTAGAAAAAGGGCTATAGATGGGATTGACACTAATGGCGCACCAGACAAGCGGTGCGCCATTAGTATATACTAATGGCGCACCACCTTCTGATACGCCATTATAGTTGAAACTACTAATGGCGCACCTGGCCCAAGGTGCGCCATTAGTATCAAAAAAAATTGAACTAGTGCGCATGTCCAAACATACTAATGGCGCATCCAGACTCAGTGCGCCATTACTAGTTGTAACTAGTAATGGCGCACCCGTCGGAAAGTGCGCCACTAATGTTATTTTTTATTATATTTTTATTCCTTTTTTTGCAAAACTACTAATGGCGCATTGTTCCACCGTGCGCCATTACTAGTTTAAACTAGTAATGGTGCACTGTGGAACAGTGCGCCATTAGTTTTTTTTTGCAAAACTACTAATGGCGCACCACCAGAAGGTGCGCCATTAGTAACCTGGATTACTAATGGCGCATTTAGAGTTGGTGCGCCATTAGTAAGTGGGCAGCAACAAGATATTTTGGACAGCCTCTCCAACCCACACTCACTTTCTCCCCACTTCATTCTCTCCACCTCCTCCTTGTCTCGGGTGCCTCCTCTTTTTCACCTCATTTCCACCATAGATTCATTCAAATTAAGTGGTTAAATTACCTTGTTTTGATAGGTAAGTAAGGGGGGAAGCTATATTTATGTTGTTCTCCCTACAACAATGTGCACATGCACTTTTTATGGCCTAGCTAGATCTATGTATGTTCGTGGTGTTGCATATGTTTTGGTGTTGCATATGTGTTTGTGTTTGGAGGTGTACCGGTATTTGAAATGCGATAGTTGCCAATATTTTGCCGGAATGTTGATTCATTTCTGTTTCGGCGAGAATTTTGGCATTAAGCATTCTTTTTGGTCCTATTTTTAGGGAAAGTCATGCCAAATTTTTTCTTGGTTCTAAAATATCGTGTTGCTCTACGTACCCCGCAGGCGACCATGGTCCGCACGATGACCGAAGGCATCGTGAATAGGTTTTTGAGGTCCGCGAAGGCCGAGATGCTTCAAAAGAATGAGACGGAGATAAGATGTCCGTGTCGAAGATGCAAGCTGAAGAGCCTTATTGTGGACCCGGATTCCGGGCAGGTGTGGGACCACCTACTCTTGCGTGGTTTCATGGATGGCTATCGGTGGCAAGGTGATGAAGATGACTACAAAGTCGTCCATGGGGGCCGGGCAAGAAATGAGGAAGGGCAGCAAGACAACCACCGCGGCTCGGGCGGGCGAGAAGACGAAGAATCCCCAGGAGATGATCACGATGGTGATGTTGTACACAGTCATCATGTAGAAGATGCAGGACATGATGATGAGGAAGATGCCGGAGCAGACGACGGGCATGATCATGAAGATGATGATGCCGGCGGAGCAGACGACGCTGGACCATCGATGGGCTGGGTGCAGGACCCTCATATTCAAGAGCTGCTTCTCAAGCAGACGGATAACACAAGAGCTGCCGCCCGAGAGAAAGCCAAGATAGATCAACTTGAGTTAGACGTAGTTACTCCATTGTATGAAGGATGCAGGCCCGAGGATACTCGCCTGGAAGTAACGCTCATGGCTCTGGAGATGAACGTAAAACACAAAATGACCGATGCATGCTTCGACGAGAACGTGTCATTCTGGCACGAACGTCTTCCCAAGGGGAACAAGTGCCCGACCAGTTTGGAGGAGGCGAAGAAAATCGTGTGTCCTATGGATTTACCGCACGTGAAATACCATGTGTGCATGAACAATTGCATCATTTATCGGGACGAGCACGCGGAGTCTACCATATGTCCGGTGTGCGGCGTCACTCGATACAAGAAGAGGAAGAAAGCTCCTCGAAAAGTGGTGTGGTACTTTCCGATCACTCCTCGTCTACAGCGTTATTTCGCGGACCCTAAGGTAGCAAAGCTCCTGCGTTGGCACGCGGATAGGGAGGAGAAGAAGCGAGAAGATGACGCAAATGATCCGGAGATAGATAAAAAAGACAAGATGCTGAGTCACCCTAAGGATGCAAGCCAGTGACAAGCGTTGAACTTCGAAGACCTAGAATTTGGCAAGGATCCAAGGAACATCGTGCTGGGCGCAAGCACCGATGGAGTCAATCCGTTTGGCAGCCAGAGAAGCACACATAGCACCTGGCCTGTGTTTGTGTGGATGTACAACCTTCCCCCCTGGTTGTGCATGAAGAGGAAGTACATTCACATGAGTATGCTAATTGAAGGACCGAAACAACCAGGGAACAACATCAATCTGTATCTGGGGCTGCTGAAAGAGGAGCTTGACACGCTGTGGAAAACGCCAGCCAATACGTGGGACGCCGCAGAGAAAGAATATTTCCCTATGAGAGCCGCACTGCTCACGACGGTGCACGACTATCTCGGTTACGGATATCTCGCGGGGCAGGTAGTCCACGGATTTTCTGGATGCGTAAGGTTGCATGGATGACACAACGTATCGCCAGCTAGATAGAGATCCCAGGTCTTCGAAAACCGTGTTCATGGGACATCGAAGGTGGCTTCGCGACGATGACCCGTGGAGGAAATGCAAGGATCTGTCTAATGGTGAAACCGAACCCCGAAAACGCCCGTGTACGAGGAGCGGCGAGGAAATAGACAAGCTATTGAAAAATTGGAAAGACTGCCCACTGCCGGGAAAGAAGCAAAAGGCGCCAGAGCCGGGAAAGAAGCGAAAGGCGCCAGAGCCGCTGCTGAAGGTATGGAAAACGAGGTCTGTTTTCTGGGACTTGCCATACTGGAAGATCCACCGTGTGCCTCACAGCCTTGATGTCATGCATATCACGAAGAACATGTGCGAGAGTCTGCTTGGTACCCTGCTCAACATGCCAGAGAGGCCAAAGATGGGCCGAAAGCAAGGGCAGACTTGAAATCAATGGGCATCAGGCAGGAGCTTCACGCTAATGATGATGATGATGATGATGATGATGATGAGGCGAAGCAGGACACAGAAAGTCGTCGCAAAGGCAAAAAGGCCAAGAAGACCGGAAATGACTACCCTCCCGCGTGCTTCACTCTAAGTCAGGAGGAGATCGAGCAGTTTTTCACCTGCCTCCTAGGAGTAAAACTTCCTTACGGTTATGCGGGGAAGATAAGCAGATACCTAGACCCAGCGAAGCAGAAGTTCAGTGGGATGAAGTCTCACGACTGTCACGTGCTGATGACGCAGATACTTCCAGTTGCAATCCGTGGGATCATGGACGCGCACGTCCGTGAAACGCTATTTGGCCTATGCCACTTTTTCTACGTCATCTCTCGGAAGTCGATTGGCGTGAGGCAACTCAGAAGGCTACAGGAAGAGATCGTGGTGATACTATGCGAGCTTGAGATGTACTTCCCGCCCGCATTCTTCGACGTTATGGTGCATCTGCTGGTCCATATAGTGGAGGATATCATCCAACTCGGGCCGACGTTCCTGCACAGCATGATGTCGTTCGAAAGGATGAATGGTGTCATCAAAGGATACGTTCACAACATGTCACGTCCAGAGGGAAGTATAGCCTGGGGCTTTCTGACCGAAGAGTGCATCTCCTACTGCACGAATTATCTAGGCATCGAGAACCCCGTTGGTCTGCCCGTCAATAGGCACCTCGGCAGGCTCGCTGGATGGGGTCACCGTGAGGGTCGCCGCGAAATGCATGTCGACTTAGAGGGTCGACTCGCCGACTTTGAAAGAGCAAACCTAGTCACGCTACAACACATAGACGTGGTCGATCCTTGGGTGGTAGAGCACAAAACCTTTATTAAGAAGACGTACAATGACCGAGGCCAACATAGGACGGACGGAGATATAATCAAAGAGCACAACTCATGTTTCACGCGTTGGTTCAAGCAGAAGCTTCTGTCGTACCCTTTACATGAGGATTCTTCCGCGGAAGAACAACTCATATTCGCCTTGTCACAGGGCGCCGAGCACAACCTGATGACCTATGAGGCGTACGATATCAACGGCTACACATTCTACACCGAGGCCAAGGACATGAAGAGCGATGGTTATCAGAACTCCGGGGTAACGATGGAATCCTACACCAGTAACGACAAGGACAGATACTACGGAAGGATCGAGGAGATCTGGGAGCTGAGCTACGATGGAGAGAAGGTCCCGATGTTCCGTGTCAGATGGGCGAAGAGTGTCCTAAAAGAAGACCGGTATTTCACCAACATGGTTATACCCGAAGCCAAATCCAAGACCGCGGGCGCAAACGTCACCGCGAAAAATGAGCCATGGGTACTGGCTTCCCAAGTGGACCAATGCTTCTTCATTACCGACCCGTCAAAGCCCAGTCGTGTTATCGTGAGGAGAGGCAAAAGGAAGATCATTGGAATGGATGGAGTAGCCAATGAGCAAGACTTCGACAAGTACGGCGACCCGAGGATCGAACATGACGACGATGATGAAGTAGCAGCATACACCACAAAAAGAAGCAGGACCACCCTACCTAAAGGACGTCCGTTCCACAGAAGAACTCCATTTGCGAAAAAGAAGGGCAAGAAGATTGTGAACAGATAGCTAGCTAAGATCGATTGTATTTAAATCGTAGCCTTCATTTCTCGATTGTATTTCATGGGCACTTTTTGAACTATCATGAATATTTTTAAATTTCATGGACACTCGATCTCGATCCCCCTCCATCTCGGTCGCTATCCCACCTCGCCAGATCCGGTCCCCCTCGCCGCCGAGCACCCCCAGGTCCACCGGCCGCCGCCGCCGACCCCCCGCACCCTCGATTCCCCTACTCAACCGCCGCAGCCGACCCCCCGCACCCCTCCCCTACTCAACCGCCGCCGCCGACCCCCCGCACCCCGCGCACCCTCCCCCGCTCCACCGGCATTA
>NC_057813.1:748343132-748352050 GCF_018294505.1 Triticum aestivum | reverse complement strand
TGATATTTTAAAAAAAATATTACTGTCTTATAAAAAAATATCACTGTTATGATTTAAATAAGTTTGAACATATTTAAACACAAATAAGTATCAAACAGCATTTTAAATGCATAAAAAAATTGTGGAGCCTGGGAATCGAACCCAGGACCTCCTGGTGTGAGAACTGGCTGCTGACCAGTCGAGCTAGTAGAGGGAACTTAGTGTGGATCAGGTCAGGTGGAAGATAACCTGTTGGCTCGAGAAGAAATCAAAAAAAAAATACTAATGGCGCACCAGGGTGAGGTGCACCATTAGTATGGATGTACTTATGGCGCACTGAGGGGTGGTGCGCCATTAGTATTGTGCCGCCCACATCCATATTTCCTCCCCGGCCCAAACCTATCCCCTCTCTCTCCCTCGCCCTCGCCCTCGATCCCCTTCCCCTCTCCTCTCCCGACGCCGCTGCCCCGCCGCCTCGACGCCACCCCGACGCCGCGATGCCGCCCCGTCGTCCTCGTCTCCGCCCCGACGCCCCGACGCCGCGACGCCGCCCTCTCCTCTTCCGACGCCGCCGCCCCGCCGCCCCGTCGTCCTCGTCTCCTCGGCGCCGCTCTCCCCGTCGCCCCACCTCGTTGGACGCCATCGCCCCGCCGCCCTCATTGCCGGTGGCCCGGACGCCGCCCCGTCCACACCACCGTCACCGGAGCACCACCACCACCCGGACCTCGTCGCCTCCCTGACCTCGTCGCACCACCACCACCCGGACCTCGTCGCCCCACCTCGTCGCCCTGTCCACACCACCGCCCCCGTGAGCTCCCCCTCCTCCTCTCCCCCTCGCAAGCTGGATCTTCCTGCCGGTAGGAGGATTTCAATGGAGAGTGGCAGTAGATAAATCTAATCCCTGCAGTGCACATTCTGATTCAGTCATGTACTAAGCATTCAAATGTAAATCTGTTCAAGTGACAAAATTTATTAGATCCCCTAGCTAGTAGATGGATCTAATCCCTGCAGATTCAGTCACATTCAGATTCAGTCATGTACTTGGCGTTCAAATAGTATAAATCTGTTCAAATGGCATAATTTATTTGCTGATAGATAGTATAAATCTGTTCATTGTGAAGAAATATGTTGGTGGCTCGGTTAACTCCTAGGGTTTTAGCAGTTATGTATAAAAACATAGAAAAGCCCGGCGGAATTAACTTTGGATTTTCTGCATTTAACTAAAAAACCCATAAAGAGTACAGTTCATTATTGAATAAAATGAAATGGCAGTTTATTTAGAAATTTGGAGCAGTTGTTCTATGGTTTTTTTAGCATAAAAAGTCTGATTATATAAGCAAAAACAATTGTTAGCTTTTAGATGTTGTGGTGGTTCACTTGGGGGTATGTGTAGCAGTTAGCAAAAACAGAGGACTAAAGTGCTCTGTTTTGGCAAACCAGTGCATGCATGCCTTTTTTCTTCTTCATTTTTTTTCACTGACGACGGATGCTGGCAACTCGACAGCAGCTAGCTAGCAGGTGTTCCTTTACAAGCATAGTAGAGCATAGTATGGATTCTAATGTTCAACTCTGACTAAACAGGTTCTGCAAACGATCTTTTACTGCACTTGACTGAAGAAGTAGGTGTCTGCTATATCCTGCACTTGAGGTGAGTTGTGTTCTCAGGTTTACATTGCAATGGGCACTCTTCTTGTAAACACAAATTCAGATTTATATACTATATGCTGGCATGACTGTTTTTATTAGGCAGGACAGTGCAGTAGTTGATGTATCTTGGGTTGATTATAAAGTTGCTTGGGTTTAATATTACCCAGCATGATGATGTATCAATGTAGCGTTAGCATATGATCCAAGTGCTAGTACTACTAGTAAATAGCTAATACAGTTAATGAAGAAGAAGAAAAAACTGCTAGTACAGTTAATGAAGAAGAAAAAAACTGCTACTACTGCTAGTAAATAGCATCAGACTGAATGTCTTTTATATATGGCCAATATAGTCTGATGGACAATACAGTTATTGAAGAAGAAGAAAAACTGCTAGTACTGCTAGTAAATAGCATCAGACTTAATGTCTTTTATATATGGTATTGCTAGTAAATAGCTTCTTCTATATACTAATTTGCATCAAAGTGTAGAACAAAGCATCAGACTGAATAACTAACAGTGGGTAATTAACCTAACTATTCATTTTTCCTTAGGTTAATATTAAAATGTCCAGTGTATATATATTTGAAAATGATTGCTGCTAGATGTTAATTTGCTGGTACTAGCTAGAATTTGGCACTGAAAAGCAAAAGCAAAAGCTAATTAACTGCTGGGTAATAGCACTGGTACTAGGTAGCTAAAATATGTGTTCTGAAACACTGAGAGCAGAAACACTTACTACATACATATGCTCAAGAAACACTTACTAACCAGAAAAGGTTTTGACTTGAAATGTTAATAGCACAGAGAGCACCACAAGTTAAACACCTCAATATGTTAGTATTTGTCTGCATTTTCTCACATTCTTCTTGTATCTGATCCAGTATTTCTTGTAGTGGTTTGTCCAAAATGTTGAATGATACTGCTTGGAGATGCATATATTGTTTCACCTCTTCACATGCCAATGTGTTTTCCATGTTGTGATGGAGGCCTTTTTTGCCTTGTCCACCCGAGAGGCCCTTGAGTTTGCTGGAATGTCGATTAACTTCCGTTCCAGCAAATTCGGGTACTCCATATGTCCTATTTTCAGCAAAGGTCATGCTGAAATTTTCCGTGAATTTTAGCATGACTTTGCTAAAAATAGGACATATGGGGTAATTGTGACTAATGCATGGGCCGGGGTACTTGTCACTAATGATGAAAGCTTAGGCTTTTAGGGTGCCTCGGCATCCAAAAATCCTCAGTGATAAAAGCTTAACTTTTAGGATGCCTCGGTGTCGACAAACCCTAAATGATGAGACCATGATCTTGTTCCTTGACAATAACCAACTTTTTGACCAAACTTTGTTCCTATTTAGAGAGAAACATGGCCAACAACGATGAGGCCGGGGGTTCGGGCGGCAAGGCATTCTGGGAGTTGTCCCAGGAGATGGAGGAACAACCTCACTTGTATGAGGACGCCGCCTTCCCCACCGATCCTGAGACCACTAATGGTACCGCCGAGGATGACCCCACTGATGGTGCCGCCGAGGATGCCACCACTGATGATGGTGGCACATGCACAGATGGCAGCCAACCAAAGAGGCAACGGAAGGACCGGCGCCCGATCGTGCTCCTCACCCTCAAGGAGGAAGTTACTGAAGTGGACTCCGACGGGAATCCAACGGCGCCCGAACGAATAGTCAAGGGGTACTCGCTTCATCTCGGGTGCATTCTCCGGAGCACCGTCTCGATCAACACCGAGAACCTGAGGCATCCTGACCGAGGGAATTTGTGCAACCTCCTCTTCACGAAGCTGCACGAACGATACAAGTTCCCCGCTGAATTTGAAAACACAAGCCTCAAAGGGAATAAAGTGAACAATGCTGCCCTCACGAAGATGAGCAAGGCCCTGTCTACTTGGAAAAGCAATGTGAAGAGAATGATCGAGAAAGATGAGAGTTATGAGAAGATCAAGGAGAAAAATCCTTCGATCACCAAAGATGACTACAACGACTTCAAGATCAATTGCTCGAGCACCACAAACTCCCAATCAAGTCAGTGGGGGAAAGAAATGCGGGAGCTGAACATAGGGGAACACACACTCGGTCCCGGCGGTTACAGAGTGGCGGAGCCTATATGGGACAAGGAGGAGGCGGACCATGCCGAGCAAGGCCTACCGCCCCTCTTCGATAAATACGGTGACAAGCAGACCAGGAACTTTGTGAGGGCCCGGTACAAGAAGGATCCGAAAACAAAGGAGCTTACCACGGATCCGAAGACCAGGGCGCTTGAGCTTGTTCTGGTAAGGAATACACCCCCGCGTAATTAGCTCCATATGGTTGCATTCTAATTAATGAAGCCAAATTTCTAAATGGTTCACATTCCTTCCGCAGGCGATTGAAAGCAGTAGCGCGGGGTCGACTAAGAGCAACCCTTGGGACACCACTCTAAATAGGGCGTTGAATGTAATGAAGAACAATGATAAGCTCAGTAAGCCGACGTCAGCTGGTCGTGTGGCCGGCAAAGGCTTGTCGACAAAATGGTCATCATACTATAACAATGGTGGACGAAAGGAGAAAAAGACCAGCTCGGAAAGCCAGGCGCGCGAGGTTCAAGAACTCAAGGCACAGGTGGTGCGGATTCCGGAGATTGTCCAAGAGCAAGTGCAACAACAACTCAGAGTGACGATCACCGCCATTGTGCCTACCTTGATCGAGGGGTTGACTGCGTGGATTGCGGGCGGCCAACAGGGCCACCCCCGATTCCTAGCTTCACGGCCAGCAACTCGTAGAATGCGATGGCGGGGCCATTGGTGCCTCCGGCGGAGGCGGCATTGGTGTCTCTGACACCGGCACGGGAGCTTAATGCACCCGGGTGTACGCCGGCCGGCACCTCTGCAGCAAGCGGCCCCTCCGTCAACTGCACGCCCGCTGTTGGCGGTGCCTCGACATTAGCCGAGCTCGACTCCATCATCACGGTAACTAATTAAGCCTCTCTCGGCCGAGGACTTCATCTCCTTGCCTTTGAATGGGCATCCCTGACGCCCTACATGTTATCGCAGGGCGCCGCCGATGTTCCGTGCACTCTCCTGCACTTCGTGAACAACGAGTTGGTCGATGTCGCCAAGGGCAAAATCGTTCAACCGGCCAACCCCTTGTTCCACGGTACCCAGATGCCACCCAACTTGTTTAGGGTTCAACTGGTTCGGGTGCTGCCAGGCTGCGATGAGTTGTTACCTCCGATTCGACCCGTCGGGGCCGACGATGATGACGTGATGACCCTCAGCGCCTGCCTGAGCTGGCCCCTGCTTTGGCCGAAGAGCCAGATTCGTTTGGGGGCGGGGGACACCACCCCAAAGACAACACCGCCAGTCGTGCCGGCGCCAAGTCGGCCCCATGGCAAGACCGCCGCAACGGTGCCGGACATCCCTATGCCACTGGATCCAAACATGCATATGGCACAGGATCAGAATGACGACGATGACGATACATTTGGCAACGTCGATCAGTACTTTGCCGATCATGGGTACGATGGCGACTTCATGGGGCCTCCTTCTCAAGAACCCAACCCAACAAAAGACGTGCGCGATCTAGCTGGTACCGCGGAGAAGCCAAGTTGCAACAGGCGTCATCTGCCGTTCAGCTCTCAGGAGACGCCTCTAGCTGCCGACTTCACCGAGCCTCAGATAGGCGAGGTGCGAAATATTATCAGCCCCAACACACTCAAGAAGGCGGTCTGTGAGCAGAACTCGGTCCCATTACAGGAGAAGAAGAAGGCACGCAAAAGAAAGACTAAGAAGGGTGCGAGCCAGCCGGCACCGAGTACGATCCGTGCTCAGGATGGGCCACCTTCACCTAAGGATATCTCGAGGAGGGTGCATGTGGCGGGTAGGGCGATGCTACCGACAAATATGCTCAATGCTGCAACCGGTGCTATTCGAAGTCTGCATGACAGTGTTCTTTCTTTGGAGAAGCGGCGTCTCAGAGAGAAGGATGTGGCGTACCCGGTTTTCGCGGCCAAGGTGACAGAGGGCAAGGGCTTTGTGGATAACTCCATCGGGCGTACGATCGTCCTGCGGTTTGATGACATCCACGCTATGTTGAACCTTCATCCGCTGCACTACACCTTCGTTCGGCTATTTTCGCTGAGTATGGAGATGCGGATCATTCGCGACAAGACCCCGGACATCGTGATAGTCGACCCCTTCTACATGCGTGCCAAGATCTTGGGCAGCGCTGGGGACCGGCAAGTCGCGAGTTCTTACCTCGAAGGCATCATACTGGCAAACCAAGATAAGGATAACTTCCTCGTGCCTTACTTTCCCGAGTAAGTCCTCCCCTCAACCGGCCCGTAACATATGAATTCTTAGATTTCGATCGTTTTTCTTTTAACATTCCGTGTTTTCTGCAGTGACACACATTGCCCGCTCATCCTCCTAAGCCCCAAATATTCCATGGCCACGTATTTCGACCCGGACCGTCAGTCGAACGTAGACTACACAAATGTCAAGAAGGTTCTTGATGATGTTCTCCCCGGCTACGCCAAATCTGGAGGCACCTTCACCAGGCCTATTCGTAAGTACGGCAAGCACGTGTACTCCCACAACACGACGTTCTGCTGCGTCAAGCAACCTCCTGGCGGTCAGAAGGGTGCCTACTACGCCATCCATCACATGCGGGCGATCGTACGGGACCATCATCAACTTCTGCTACTGAGTAAACTCAAAGATTGGGCCGCGAGCGTGTCGGCAATCCAGGACGCGGACATCAGAGAAGAATTCTTTCGCATCCAGTCGGAGTTTGCAGAAATCATCCATCAAGATGTCCTTCGTACGTCGGGGCAGTTCTACCTCAGAAATCAACCGTCCAACAGTGACATCGACACAATGCTACAAATGCAGGCTGACAACGCCCGTTATTTCATGACTCCCACGATAGACGGCGGCTTCATCCACGCTCCGGTCCCTTGAGTCGAGTCGAAAGCAGTGATGCTGTGTCTAGTTCTGAAACATCGATTGGCTCATGTTGTAATTAAACTTTAATGAACTTGTAGTATGTCTCTTTGGTTTCGAGAGTCGTTCAACTTAGATGTAATCGATGCTATTAATGTCTTGCTTTTCTCTTCCGATTGTTCTATTGCATACTTATATATTGCTTACGTATTGTCTGTGAATTGGTACTAACGTTTCGTTTGGCTAGTGCATAGCGATGTCGTCGTATGTCGTGTACAAGGGTAAGGTTCTCGGAGTCTACGACGACTGGGAGGAGTGTCCACTAGTGCTGAACCGGGAAATAGCACCGGTTCATAAGGCTCTTTAGTGCCGGTTACATAACCGGCACTAAAGTGTGGTCACTAAAGCCCCCCCCTTTAGTACCGGTTCAGCACGAACCGGTGCTAAAGGGCAACCACGTGGCACGAGCCAGCTACGGGGGTCTGGAGCCCTTTAGTACCGGTTGGTAATACCAACCGGTACTATAAGGTTTGGGGGGTTTTTAGTTTTATGATTTCTTTTTCATTTAATTTTGTGTTTCCATTTTAATTCTTTTTCGTTTGCTGGTATTTTACGATACTACACATTGTAAACGTTATGCATATATATATATATATATATATATATATATATATATTTCTAGTAGAACCAATCATCGAGTTCAACATGATTGTCATGATATTATAAGCGTTCATATATAACACCACAAAAGCAAATCACTTAAGTTCAGAACGAAGAACATGGACATGAAAGGACAAGTACTAATTAAGAGCAGCATGAAGAACTAGCTAAATCACTCCTGCTAGCTACTCTCTCTCTGGTAAAGTAGCATAGAACATGTATAGCTCTCCTGATTGATCATACTGGAGCATGCCGATGAACCTGTCTCCTAATCGTGGGCTGCGCTTCTCATTATTGCCCCCTAGTACTTCTCTGCGATCATTAACAATTTTCCTCCAATCTTTCACTATTAAGCATTCATCGCTTCTAGAAATCCTGAATGCATTCATGTGCAATGCAGGATATCTTGGTCGTCAGCTAACAATTGACATCTGACCTTTAGTCTCGATCCCCTGAGGCACAACTGTCATCGGGAGTCCCTGTTGAAGAACATCGTATAGTACTTAATTAATATACTTAGCAATGAAAGTTTAGCAAAAAAAATATGTATGCAAAATATGGACTGAGGACAAATAGTAAATATCTTACCATCATTCCTAAATAGATGTGACCGTAGTTCAATACCATCACTATTGGTCGCACGTTTTGAGTACTAACATTTCTAAGTGCAGGAAGAAAAACTGTCTTGACAGTATGAAGATCCTCAAGCCATGAAACATAATGACTTATCTCCTCGCAGTTTAGTTCAGCTCCGGGACAGTAGAAGGTCCTGTCTACCAAGCGCTGGACATGTTTGGTTGAATGGAGATAAGCTGTCAATAGAAATTAGTTGTGAGTTATTTTTGAAATAAGCAATATCAAAGACAAAAATATATTTGAGAAGAACTCACATAATGGTAGAACTGGAGGCGTCTGCACATTGACCCATATGTCTCTATTACCTTCAATATCATCTTCTGGACGAATATCAAAGGTGATAACCATATCAGGCTCAAATGCATAAGCCTTGCATAGTGCTTGCTAAGTTTTGCATTCAAAATAGGTGTACGTGTGTGCATTGTATACTTTGACGTTGAAAGTATAACCATCATGCTCAGTTTTCAGGTAAGCTCTCTTTACCTCCATAGTTTCCATATCTTTGAAACCTATCTTATCCAATACAAAAATTCTTGCATGGCAGGGGATGCGCTAGTAGAATAGTGAAAATTAAAAATTATAAGTCAGGCAAATGAAGCATATATAAGTCATGCTTAATTACGAAAACAGACTTGTCGTTGTGACTTACTGTATCGAATTCGAAAGTCTCATCCAGCTTGATGCTGAATCGCCTACCATCAACAAGGAAATTTCTGTCGCACTGGCCGCACTCGTCTTCACAGTATTGGCACATACCGAAAAAATTTCCGTCGTCAGACGACATTTCCTATGTTCATATTAGGCAAAACATTAAACACTTACTAATTCAATTAATTGAACTACTTCTATTAATTCAACTAAGCAATTACTAAAAATAAACTAGTTATATTAATTCAATTAGTTCAACTAAGCATTTACTAAAAATAAACTAGTTCTATATATTAATTCAACTAGTTCAACTAAACATTTACTAAAAATAAACTAGTTATATTAATTCAACTAGTTCAAAGTAAGCATTTACTAAAAATAAACTAGTTCTATATATTAATTCAACTAGTTCAACTAA
>NC_057813.1:748332903-748342256 GCF_018294505.1 Triticum aestivum | reverse complement strand
GCCACGGGGACGGGGGCGGCGACGGAGACGATCGAGGGCGGCGGCGACGGAGACGGAGACGGAAACAGAGGAACAAACAGAGAGGGAAAACGAAATTTTCGGACGTGTTGTATATATAGACCCCCCCCCTTCAGTACCGGTTGGAGCCACCCACCGGTACTAAAGGCCTGTTTTGGCCAGGCTAAGCGGCGGGAGGCGACCCCCTTTAGTACCGGGAGGTGGCACAAACCGGTACTAAAGGCCCCCCCTTTAGTGCCTGTTTGTGCCACGACCCGGTACTAAAGGGGTCGCTCTGCCACCCCAAAGTTTAGTCCCACCTCGCCGGGCGAAGGGCAGCCGCACTGGTTTATAAACCCAGCCGCGGCTACCACTTCGAACTCCTCTATATAGCAGGCTTGTGGGCCTAAACTCTGCGCGCTACCCTGTGAGTCTGCTGGGCCTTTAAGGCCTGTAATTACACACCTGTGGCCTATCAGGCCCACAGGGCAGCGCCCCAATTTTTTTTATAGTTTTTTTTCTTTTCTGCTTTATTTTCTTCTATTTATTTTTGCGTAGTTTTTTGTATAGTTTTTTTTTCTGTTATATTTATTTTCTTCTATTTATTTGTGAATAGTTTTTCATCTAGTTTGCCAAAATTCAACATTTTCAGAGTTCATTTTGTAGTGATTTTCAATTTCACGGTCATTTTGTAAACGATTGAAAAATAGCAAATATTTTTTTTTGCTTTATTTTTTCTTCTATTTATTTCTGAGTAGTTTTTTCTTTTCTGCTATATTTATTTTCTTCTATTTATTTTTGAGTAGTTTTTTTATATAGTTTTTTTTCTTTTCAGCTATAGTTTTTCTTCTTTTCTGCAAAACTTGATGGCCAAAGTCTGGAGTTATAACTTAAAAAAAAGAAATGTCAACGTGTAATTAGTTTTTGCCGTAACAGAAGAAGTCCGGAGTTGTAATAAGTTATTAAAAATAAAAAAGAGGTGCAATGCTCGTTAATTTGCTTCAAGCCTTTCGGAATAGTGTAAACTGCACTGCGCATAGCTCCGTGCAGTCTACCGTATTCCTAAAGGCTTGAAGCTAAGCAACGTGACCATTGAGCCTCTTCTTCATCGTCTCTGCACTCAGGGCTTATAAACCGCTCCTAGTCCCTCTCACTTCGCGAGGTGGGACTAAAAAACAGCTTACGTCTGGTTCATCCATGAACCGGTACTAAAGGTGCTCGTGGGGCCCCAGCCTTACCTGACACAACCTCATTAGTACCGGTTCATGGTACGAACCGGCACTAAATGGTGATGGTGGGGCCATAGCCTGACCGGAGGCTGACACAGCCTCTTTAGGTACAAACTTTCTGTTAGTGCCCGTAGTTTTCAAATTTGAATAGTTTAAATTTTGAATTATTTGAAATTAGTGTGAATCACTAGTTTGTGAATAACTTAACTTTAAAAATTAGTAAAGGCATGAAAGAATTTGTTTGCACATAAAATTTCTTCGCGTTTCAAATGCCAAAACACATAACTACCCTAACTATTACAGAGATTCCCCTCTGGGTGTGAAACACAGAAGAAAGTGATGATAGTGAAGCCGATCACATCCCAGATCTTTGGGTGTGAAACTTTTTCTTCGCGTGTGTCCCTTTGCGCCGTAACCATGGAAAATCTTCATCATTTAACGAGATGCTCGGGTCAATATTCACTGTGAATGGAGCAATTTCATCAAACTTTTCATAATCTTCTGACTTGTCTGTCTTGTCATCCACTCCCACGATGTTTCTCTTCCCAGAAAGAACTATGTGCCACTTTGGCTCATCGTACGATGCATTTGCTTCCTTATCTTTTCTTTTTCTTGGCTTGGTAGACATGTCCTTCACATAGAAAACCTGTGCCACATCATTGGCTAGGACGAATGGTTCGTCTGCATACGCAAGATTGTTGAGATCCACTGTTGTCATTCCGTACTGCGGGTCTTCCGTTACCCCGCCTCGTGTCATATTGACCCATTTGCACCGAAACAAAGGGACCTTTAAACCACCTCGATAGTCAAGTTCCCATATGTCCTGTATATAACCATAATATGTTTCCTTTCCCGTCTTGGTTTCTGCATCAAAGCGGACACCACTGTTTTGGTTGGTGCTCTTCTTATCTTGGGCGATCGTGTAAAATGTATTACCATTTATCTCGTACCCTTTGAAAGTCATTATATTCGAAGATGGTAACTGGGACAGCAAGTAAAGGTCATCTTCAATAGAGGTGTCATGCATGGTACGTGTCTGCAACCAGCTGGCGAAACTCCTGGTTTGTTCACGTGTAATCCAGTCATCAGACCGCTCCGGGTGTTTGGAGCGTAGCAAATTCTTGTGTTCATCCATATATGGAGCCACCAAGGCGGAATTCTGTAGAACTGTGTAGTGTGCTTCAGTGAGAGAATGTCCGTCCATACATATTATTTGTTCCCCTCCTAGCGTGCCTTTTCCATCCAGTCTGCCCTTATGCCGCGATTCAGGAACACCAATCGGCTTAAGGTCAGGAATAAAGTCAATACAAAACTCAATGACCTCCTCATTTTGATGGCCCTTGGAGATGCTTCCTTCTGGCCTAGCACGGTTATGAACATATTTCTTTAAGACTCCCATGAACCTCTCAAAGGGAAACATATTGTGTAGAAATACAGGACCCAAAATGTTAATCTCTTTGCATAGGTGAACTAGGACGTGCGTCATGATGTTGAAGAAGGATGGTGGGAACACCAACTCGAAACTGACAAGACATTGCACCAAATCATTCTGTAACCTTGGTATGATTTCTGGATCGATTACCTTCTGAGAGATTGCATTGAGAAATGCACATAGCTTCACAATGGCTAATCGAACATTTTCCGGTAGAAGCCCCCTCAATGCAACCAGAAGCAGTTGCATCATAATCACGTGGCAGTCATGAGACTTTAGGTTCTGGAACTTTTTCTCTGCCATGTTTACTATTCCCTTTATATTCGACGAGAAGCCAGACGGTACCTTAATACTGAGCAGGCATTCAAAGAAGATTTCCTTCTCTTCTTTGGTAAGAGCGTAGCTTGCATGACCCTGATGTATGCCGTCTTCTCCGTGCATACGTTGCTGGTCCTCCCGTGCCTCAGGTGTATCTTTTGTCTTCCCATACATGCCCAAGAAGCCAAGCAGGGTCACGCAAAGATTCTTCGTCACGTGCATCACGTCGATTGCGGAACGAACTGGGGAGAGCATCGGTCATCGTACATCCATTGCCGGCTCATCTTCATTACACAACACCGAATAGACCAAATTAATACAAGTTCATACATAAAGTTCATACAACACTTAAATGCAACAAACAAATAACTCTCTAGCTAAAGCATTTAAATGCAACAACAAATGCGATCAAGATCGCAACTAAGGTAACAATTGATCCAACAGCATAACGATACCAAGCCTCACTATCGATGGCATTTTTTCTAATCTTTCTAATCTTCAAGCGCATTTTCTCCATCTTGATCTTGTGATCATCGACGACATCGGCAACATGCAACTCCAATTCCATCTTCTCCCCCTCAATTCTTTTCAATTTTTCTTTCAAGTACTCGTTTTCTCTTTCAACTAAATTTAACCTCTCGACAATAGGGTCGGTTGGAATTTCTAGTTCACATACCTCCTAGATAAAAATATCTATGTCAACTTGATGGGCATAATTTGTCATAAACACGAAATGCAACAAATAGTTCTAAAAGAGAATATACCACATCTGAATCATAACAAGGACGAGGGTCGACGGGGACGGATATCAAAACCATGGCACTATGTATAACAAACAACGTACGGGTAAGATAATTATTATATGAGTAACTATATATCCAAATCACACAAATATCAATTTTTTATATAAAATTTCATGAACAAGAGGCTCACCACAAGGTGGTGCCGGCGACGGGACGGTGCGGGCGATCGACGGTGGTTACGACGGAGATTTAGAAGGCACTAAGTAAACCACACCTACATATGCAAACTACGTGTTATTTTGACCTCAGATTGCATATAAATCAAATACTAGCACATATATATATTTCCTCCCAAATTACTAAACTCACAAATTAATAACTATATAAAGCATTGCAAGAGCCAATCTAGCAATGAGAGATGAAAGGACAAAGTTGCTAACCTTTGTGATCACTTGAATGGATGGGGGCCTTCAAATCTTGACAAATTTTGGGCAAAATGTGTGATGAGCTCGAGGGGAGAAGAGGAAGAACAGAGAGGAGAGGAGAGGGGAAAGGGGGAAGAACAGAGCGAGCTGGACGAAGGGTTTATATGCAGGAGGACCTATAGTACCGGTTCGTGGCACGAACCGGTACTAAAGGTGCTGGAGTGGGCCCAGACTGACAACATCCTGCCACCACCCTCATTAGTACCGGTTCGTGGCACGAACCGGTGCTAAAGGTTAGCCACGAACCGGTACTAATGAGAGAGGCCCCGCTAGCTATTGGAACCGGCACTAATGTATACATTTGTGCCGGCTCTAATACAAACCGGCACTAATGTGCTTCACGTTTGACCCTTTTTCTACTAGTGGTCGGAGACAGGTTCACTGATTCAGCGGTAACAATTACAAAGGGTACACCACTAGGGCCGAGGCCGAATCTAGATACGCCCGCTATCTAGCGGGAGAGGGGAGGGAGCGTTGGAGGAACCGGATGAAGACGAGTTTCATCGTGATGATGCTCATCGTGATGACCGCAGCTCTCTTCTATGTGATGGTAGTTTAGATGATCGATATCGACTTGTAATGTGAAGACAAACTCGCTATTCGCGGTTTCGAGACTTGTAATATAATGTTCTATCTTTGTTCGGTCTTTTCAATTCGGAGACTAATATGATGAATTGTATTCGGAGACTAATATGATGAATTGTATTCAGAGACTAATCTTCTATTGTATTCGATGAATCTGTTGTTGATGTGTGATGTCTATATTTTGTCCAATTATACATTTTGTAACCTGTGCAAAAAACAGAAAATAAAAAAATAAAAAAAACCTAATATTCATACTAATGGCGCATCACATCACAGTGCGCCATTAGTATGCCAAATGATACTAATGGCGCATCATTAAACAGTGCGCCATTAGTATGCCGAAGTTACTAATGGCGCATCTTGTTGTTGTGCGCCATTAGTATGCCAAAGCACCTGGGTATACATGGCCCCCTGGGAGGCATACTAATGGTGCACCGTTGTATATACTAATGGCGCATCTGAGGTCCGCCATTAGTATACCAGATACTAATGGCACTAATGGCGTGGCACTAATGGCGCACCACTAATGCGCCATTAATGGCCAAATTAGGTGCGCCATTAGTAGGCCTTTTCCTAGTAGTGACTGCATACATGATAGAACCTATGGCTGAAGCATAGGGAATGACTTTCATTTTCTCTCTATCTTCGACAGTGGTCGGGCATTGAGTCTGACTCAACTTCGCACCTTATAACACAGGAAAGAACCCTTTCTTTGACTGATCCATTTTGAACTTTTTTAAAAGTTTATCAAGGTGTGTGCTTTGTGAAAATCCAATTAAGCGTCTTGATCTATCTCTATAGATCTTGATGTCCAATATATAAGCAGTTTCATCGAGGTCTTTCATCGAAAAACTCTTATTCAAGTATCCCTTTATGCTATCTAGAAATTTCATATCATTTCCAATCAACAATAGGTCATCCACATATAATATTAGAAATGCTATAGAGCTCCCACTCACTTTCTTGTAAATACAGGCTTCTCCAAAAGTGTGTATAAAACCATATTCTTTGATCACACTATTAAAACGTTTATTCCAACTCCGAGAGGCTTACACCGGTCCATAAATAGATCGCTGGAGCTTGCACACCTTGTTAGCACCCTTTGGATTGGCAAAACCTTCTGGTTTTATCATATACAACTCTTCATCATATACAACATGCAAAATAGTAAAATAAAAAGATTGGAAAAATAAAAGACTAGTGAAAAAAACTCCAAGGGAGAGACCTAGGGTCACAGGACGTGCCCGACCAGAAGTGTGTAGCAAATGCTTTTGCTTGCCTGGGCAGAGTTGATGAATCAACTTTACGTCCTCGGCGATGAAAAGCTCAGCACTTGGCTATTTAAGCCGCATAGAATATTTCTAGCCCAGCGATGTGGTACTAAACGTTCCGGGCGCTGCGTTTGTTTGTGCCGCTGTGTTTGTATCCCACAGGTAGTAGTTCCAGCCAGCTTAGAACATCCAGATCCGTTGGCGCTGGCCTGACGGAGAAGGTTTCTGAGAAAAGTGGAGAAAGTTTTGGTTCTCGCAACGACGGCGGCTCTGCCAGCATGGGGGCGGTGTCGAGGAAAGCATGGCCAGCGCAGTTAGTGGAATCCACAGGGAAAGTGAATCCCGAAGCTCCAGGTTGGAGCAAGAGGTACTCCCTCCATTCCAAAATTCTTGTCTTAGATTTGTCTAGATATGGATGTATCTAATACGAAAATGTGACTTGATACATCCGTATTTAGACAAATCTAAGATAAGAATTTTGGGAGGGAGTACTTTACTTGACAGCCTTAGCGTTTTACTCATGCTGTTTGTCTGAAGTTGGTGGTCACTCTGACAGCAGTAAGTCCTGACGGGAGTGTTGTGTAAGTTGGGAATTGGGTCAGCGCCGCCAATTCCCAACGATCAGCGCCGCCAGTGGACGGGGAGACGAGCAGCAAGGCACGCTCTCATGAAAAGAGTCTCAGTTGTAGAGTTGACAGATTCTTCTAGCACTAGCAGACTAGCAGTGATAGTGATGGCGACATGGAGCAGCCTAACGCTAGGATTGCACGGAATGCTGACAGAAGGCAGCGTAGGGAATGTAAGCAAACGATAGTTAAATATTTTTTTGAAAAGGGGTGTTACCCCAGCCTCTGCATCAGAAAGATGCATACGGCTCATATTATTAAAAACGAAACCAGTCTCAAAGTCTCAAACGATAGTTAATTACTCTGTAAGTGAACCATGGTTACACGAATGTTTGATGGAGGCAGGAACTGAAGTGGAACGACCGGTGCATTGCAGCCGAGGGAGGCAGGAACTGAAGGTAAAATTCTGCAATGAATTAGCACTGACGATGCTCGAATGAAATGAATTATTCGATTGTCATGGTCAGAAGACAACGGGTGGTTTATCAGGGAGCATCGTGTGAACCACACCCTTCCATGTCGCTAATGTAATAATGGGTGAGAAGATACAATGATCATCTTAACAGTACATTAGTGTTTACACGAATGATCTAGTGAAGCCCCCAAGGCAGAATAATGTGAATTTGGACAAGGTGTACAACATCATCGGCAGTTTCTTCGGATCAATTGAGAGGGTTCCATTCAGTCGTTCACAAAGCGGACACGTCGGAGCCTATGCGGGCGCATAAGTTGAGATCGGGCAGACAATGACGTTCGAAAGACAATGGAAGTATTTGCGGAGCTGGAGGCTAGTGACCTGGAGTTCACGTAGCTGGTACAAATGTTATCCATCAGTACAAAGACTATATTTTTTTTTTGTTTACAATGTAGATGATTTCAGTGACCAAAAAATTTCACTTTTCTTTGTTTATGTTCATTTCGTAGATGAGAAGGCAAGGATGTACTTGATCATTATGAGAAAACAAGTATTGTTCTCTCAAAAGTTAGAAGTTTCCACTTAATATCTTTGGTACTAAATTCTTTAAAAAGAATGGTCATTCTGCCATTAGCATCATGATTATGTGTCAGTCGTAGACTCTTATTTGCCTATAATTCTTTTTATTTGTTTGATTCCTTCTATCATATTTATGCAACAAGAAATTAGTTTCAAGATTGGTCCGGGTGTGGACTGAACAAGTGAATTTGTGTGGCATCAGGCTGAGTTTGTTGATACCTTGCTCTCCTTTTCTTTTGCTTTACAAAATTATTCTCGTCACTGGAGATGTATGTAATCCTCTTGCTTTGCTCACTTTATCTTTTTGATTTCATCTTACTTGGTAGAATATTGTGCCCTCGTTCATGGGTTGAAATGCATGTTGGGAGATCTAGTCATTGTTTTCTAGGTCAGCGACCTGTCCACGGTGGTTCGGGTCTAGATTCAAAGAGATCAAAGATCCACCTAAATATAGAGAAGACCATGTTGGTAAGGTGGGTTATGAGCTATGCCGTACTTTCTGAATGTTGTTTGTGAAAAAATATTACCAACTCTCCATGTCTCTCAATTATGATTGGTCGGTGCACCAAGGCTGACTCAGAGTTGTAGGTCGTATCATGGTCTCATATGGCAAGTGTAACAGAGAAGCATACTAAGGCCCTGTTTGGTTCAGCTTTCATCGATGGATTCCGCTGCTGCGCAGCAGAATCTGAACCAAAGGGCGAACCCAGCAGAATCCGATTCCAGAAATCCGCTGCCAAAATCTAAACCAAAAGCGGAAGCAGTCCAGGATGTGCTTTCCAAACTCTGATTCCGCTGCGGGCCAAAATCTGAAAATGTTGTATCAGCTGGTTTGCCAAATGACCTACATCTTTTTCATATCAGATTTTCCACAGCAAATTTTTCACAGCTGCTTTTAGAAATCAACAGCCGAACCAAACAGGGCCTAAGGTTGGTTGGTAGTTGCTACAACTGAAGCTACTATTCATGCAGTTGCATTTCCTATTTTTTTTGTCTATTAACGAAATAATAATGTCAAGGTCCTTCAAATTGTATAGAGTTGTTCATTCCATATGCATGGGAATGAACTACTTCTATCAGAAGCCATTCTCGTTCAACTCATCGATCATCACTGATTCATGAAGAGGGCTTATAGTCTGGTGCTGCTCCCTAGAGAAGTGCGGGCGCAACTAAGTACTAAACCGATGAGGCTGTTACACCATTGAAGTCTGGTGTTGCTTCAATATTGGATAAAGTGCGTTCACAAATTACATGGCTGTGTGCAGAGGCGTAGCCAGGCCCCAGGCAACAGGGGCCATGGCTATAAAAAAACTTTGTATATTGTAGCTATTTCTGTCACTGTAGCAACTACAAATACTCTAGCTAAGAAGGTTAGCCTGGGGCGGCGTGGCGGCGGCGTGTCGCTCGATAAGCTCGGTCGCGCCTCGGTGCCAGGACTATATCTCACTTACAGCGAGACGTATGACATGCTCGCGTGAATCTTTTTCTCATAGGAAATTATTAGGCCGGCCCATTTAGTTGGATTGTTTCCAACCGCTGCTTACTCGTGTTCCGTTGTTTCTTCTTTCTTTTGCTCATTCTAGAGTTTAGTTTTTTTTTTCCTTCTTTTTGGCCTATTAATTACACTAGTTTGCTTTTCATCAGTTCTTTCTTTCTTTTTTTGCGTTTTACAG